>NW_020272843.1:1414499-1510968 GCF_003268045.1 Sipha flava
CCCGCGCCGTTTTACGGTTGTCGTTCGTTTACCAAATGTAATTCAAATGTTTTCTCGTGTAATATATAAATTTATTTTTTTACAACAGGATTACGTTTACGAGTTGTTTCGTTGTTTTTACCTATTGTCGCCGTTATTTATCGACGAGTTACCGGTGGGTTCTTAGAGGAAGGTATTTTTTCGAAACGTGAAAACCTGATTTTCCTAGGAAATAAGTAGACAAATAGCTTTTCTCTTCGCTATGAAATCCGTTGACAATACAAAATCCGGTCCAGCTGTCTGAACGCGTTATTTGATCGATCTTGTGTTATAGTTTTAGTTCCATCGTATTATCAAACAAACATTATTGAATTGTTCTCATATTAGATAAGGATGAAGATATAAAAAGTCGACTACTGTATAGAGCTATAATATTTTGAGATATATGTTTTGTTAATATATCCAATAGTAAAGTCACTACTAAATAATATTGTTGTTATTAATTCAATTCAATTTCATTTGTTAAAGAATTAAGTAATTATTTTTTAGATGATAAAACACGTTTAGGTTGGGTGTAACCACACCAATTACAGTTTAAAGTTACAGGAGCCGTTGTAGGTGGTGTATGTAGATATATATTTTAGTTGATTTAAACCAAAAATAAGAAAAAAGTACTTTTAGATATACCTAGAATCAAAAGAAAACCTACGGTTAAAGGAATTCTATCCTGGTTTTCCATGGGCTTAGTACAATACCTAAAAGTCTAAGTTAAAATTTACTCTAGATGAAATTTAAGTTTAATGAACATTTATAGTCTATCATTCACAGTATAAATTGGATTGAATTAAGACTTTAAAAACAAAAAATATATTTAATATATTATTGATAATAACGAACACTGCAAAAATATTTCAGATTTGATTCTTGAATGTTTTACTTTAAATCATTAATAATACTATACAACTTGAATAGATAAAAATTTATTTTACTACTTTTTTTTTATCAATTTTTAATATTATCGGGTTATCACGGGTTGCTTATCTGATTCTTATAGATGAAAACTATCAACAAAATGATTTTGGTTGGTAAATTTATTTAAAATGAAGAAGAAAAAATAGCATTTACAGTAGGGTTACATAATTTGAAATGTAATTTTTTTATGTACTATTTTAATTAAATGTTCAAAAATTATTATTTTTTTTTGTTACTAAATTTCTTGTTCATATTTTTTATTCTTTAATACATTTTTTAACATATTTTTTTTTTATTTTTTATTCGCCTTCAATCAAAGACTATTATGGCTCAACAATGATACAGAATACTTAGCAAATTAGAGATTTAAATACATTTCAACATAACAGTAAAGAAACATCATAATTTGGCAATGGATAATAATAATGAAAATAATTATAACAAAATGGTATCAAAGATAATATGGATCCGATACTCATGAAATATACAATCACAGATAAAGTATAGGTTGATTTAAATAGGCATTAATTAAGTTAATGAGGTGGAATATGTTTAGCTTACGGGATAAGAAGGTTGTTTATAACAGCTGTAAGGACAGTAATGAGAAAATTGATTAAAGTGGAAAGGTCAGAAATAAATTTGGTAAATGACTTTTCATAAGTGTGGCTATTTAAAAAAGTAAGTTATTGTTTGAGACAGCTTCTGTATAAGATCTCGTTCTGGGCTTGGATTGAACATCTGGGACCTCAGGCAAGGGAGGCTTAAAATAAGTTGTATATTTGTTGTTTGTTCTTTTTGGACCGGATGTGTGTTTATTATCGTGGAACGATTTCGTTTTTTTATACAAAGAGCAGCCTTTATAATTGGCGATATGATCACCCGAGCATAAGGCGCATTTAGCCCGTGAATCACGTGACTTATTGCAATCTGCAGTAAGATGGTCTTTAACACTGCAAGGGGTGTGTAAGTAGTATTTGAATGTGTGTCCGTATGATTGACACCGCTTACATTGTGGCTGGTGGCGATTTTTTCTCTGTCTTTCGATGATGACTTTGAAATTAAGTAGTTTAGTCAGTTTAAAAATGTCCATGTTAAACTCGTTTTTGGTAAAATGTACAGAAAAAAGTGACAACGGCCGTTTGTCGGTCCTATTTAAAATGTTTTCAAAGCCTAGGACAGAGAAACCTAGATCTGTTAGCGCTGTATCAATGTCCACTGCGGGAGTAAAATGATGGAGGTGATGAATTATCGCAACGATAGGGCGGATGTGACGGGGAGCATATGTGTGAAAAGAATGATCTGACTCCGTGAGATAGCCCAAAACTTTTGTGTGGTGACCACAGCTATTAGTTGTAATTTTAAGGAACTCCTTAGATGTTGACAAGGTAAACCCATCAGGTCCAACCATAGAGATGAGATCGCACTTAAGCCGATTAAGGTTGGCTGGGTTTTTTATAAATATTGGTGGTGACTTACGGGTTGTCCAATCTGGAGAATTTCCACCGGTATATATATCGGATCGACCACGACTTCACCTGTAGATGGAGGTATAACTGAGACTGGTAGAGGGCTGAATATATCGATTGTATGGTCAATATTCTCAAAGAGTGAAGCATATCGATTAGGAATGACAAAAGTTCTGGGTTATTTGTCGGTAGTAGTCAGAGATGACGAGGATGACGAGGACGATGATAATCTACGTTTAGATTGTTTTTGATTACGAGACATTATATTTAATGAGCAATCACGATTTATCTATATAGAAAAAAGCAGCATGGTTGTTGCAATAGCGCTAACAAACGTAACACGTGTGTTCGATGCGACGGTCGATACTGGACTGATGATTTTTAACATATTAGTGCATATACTTGTGCATGTTACAGTTTTTTAGCATATATTTAGTTAGTGTTTAATGAAAATGAATCCGTGCTATATTAATGATGAAATCTGTAGTGTTTAGTTCGGACATCAAATTTAAGATGTAAACGGAGATATAACTAACAATTTTAACGTAAACTGGCGATGGTTTTAGTAGAATTTCGTTAGAAATATTATTGTCAGCGTCATCAACAGAGAACCGATTTGGCCTCGTGAATAGTTTGATTGTTTTGTCTTCTACTTTTGACAAAAGAGAAAATTTAGAAAGATTTATCTTGCTGGATCTCGATTTTTTGTTTGCAGGCGTGACTATCTCATTGTTTTTACTTATAGTAACATTTTTGTTTTATTGAGATGACATTACTACGTAAGGAATATGAATTAAAGGCCAATACGTAAAGGTAAACTGCGATTAGATACGAGAGCAACGAGCATACTGCTGTCGAAATGAACGTGTGCATTAGATGGATATCGTAACAGAATTGGGAAAATGAATTTACTATGTGCATCTCGGATTTACTGATGTACAAGAAGCAATTAATCCATTACGTTCTTGCGGTGTTAATGTGTTCAGTGAAAATCAGAAGTAAAATTAACTAAGATAATAATAATCGTACATAGTTAATTTTTTAATTTTTACGTTAATTATTAACGTTTATACGAGTATATTTAGTTTACACCGTAGTAACTTTAACGTATTCACGATCGCTATATGTAAATACATGCATACACACACACACACACACACATTTATACTTATTAATATTCATTATACAAATGTAGGATTGTAATTTTTACATACATAATCGTATATTATTTAATTTTTATGTATTTTTTTTAAAAAAAAAAAACTAATATTTTAATCATACGCACGTGATATGTGTGCATATCGGAAAGATTAAGAAGAATAAAAAATCATTGAAAAACCACGTTGGCAGTACTTATGTTTAATATAGTTTATCAAATCACTTGCAAAGAACTTTGGAGGTATGAATAACATTTCGAAAAAAATTATTATCCATACGAACTCGAATAGATCGAATATTAAGTTAAATAGTGACAAACGGCCAAGCTGTTGATATTGTTATGTTACTTAGTTTACTTTTAGTTAATTTTTAATCATATATAATCTATATTGTAGTATACGTTGTAGAATTATTTATTAACGTTACCTGTTAACTTATTACCCCTGTCAATGCTTAAAGTTATTTACATTTTTACAGGCTATAAACGCCAAGTTCATGACTTGATACGAAATAATATTTATTATATAATTTATTGCTTCAAGATTGGTGCCGGAAACAATTATTGTTTCGTCGTGCGACACGTCAGGACGGTGTTACGTTATGGTGTATATATGGTGTGATGATATTATATATCGTATGCGCATTGCTTACATTTCACTCGGACCTTTGTTCGGAACGCGACAATTTATCGTTTTTCTCAAACGTGTGTACAATGTACACGAACGCGTCCGCAACACGACTGCAATATATATTACACTAAAGTACTCATTCGGAAGTGATGTTCTTCCTCGTTTTCGAGTGATAATAATGTCAATATTGTAATAACTCTGCAGCTGACCCGAGAAGTACTTCTGGACGTACAATTTAATTATTGAAATGATGCGCAGCAATATTATATTATACTGCGATCGGTAATCGGGACGATTTGATTAGTGGATCTCATCTTGGGGTAAGCGAAAATAGGTTATGTTGTGTTGAATTTTTTTTTTTTTTTTTTTTAAACGATTCGTTCCGGAAATATGCAATAAATGTGATTAAAAATGAAAACTTAACCGTTGTCTTATCTTATAGAAATGGAGTAGTGTAGATTATAAAATACTGTATGTATATAATAAGAAGTATAGAAATAAACTGAACTGGATTTAAAAAAAAAAGAACTATGTAGTTGGAAACAAGGTCAAGGATTTTACTGAATTTTTATATTACAATTTTTTTATTCATTAAATAAGTAAAAAATTTAATTTATATTTTTATACGTCTTATTATAAAATATATAAATATAAACACATGACTTTAATTGTTTATTAATAATTACAACTTATTAAAACGTCAGACAGTTGAATGGCAACTGTTTTAACGATAATTATTCTACAGTTGAATTCAAAATATTTAATCACTATAGTAAAACTTTGTCAATATAATTATTAAAGTATGGCAACAATACCAACACTTCATGCTACCTCTTAGAGGGAACAGTCTGAATTGAATGCTGGGGTACCCCCAAGTTTATTTATCATGCCCTTATGTGTAAAACTTAAACTTTATTTTTGACTTTTATAATTTTTAAAAAAAAACGGATGAGCAGAAGTTTAGAAACTGATTAGAAAGTTTCTAAATAGAAATATTTTTATATCTGAGTATATATTTTACCAAATTGGGAAGGTGACACTGTGAATATTAAACATTAAATAAAACGATTGCAGTTTAGGGTAATCAAGTGGATGTATTTTACGAGTACATTTTCATATGACATTTAAAAATGAAAAATGTTTACACAGATATAAAAAATATTTCAATCTAGAAATTACCTATCTACTATGGTTAGAACATCCATATCATAAAGAATTGTAGTCAAAATAAAGTTTAAGTTGTGCACATAAGGGCATGATTAATACACTTGGGGGTATCCTCTAAGATACCTCTCTATGACGTGGCATACAAACGGACAGGCTGCTCTAAGACGTAGCATGCAATTCGTGGCATCCTCTAAGATATGGTTGCAATTTGGACTTTTTTTTTTTGGCGTGCATTTCGGATGCAGCCCTGGTTTTTACAACACTGATTGTTAAACCTTCAATTAAGTGTCATTAATGGATGGCTTCTTATCACAAGTTCCCAATAATGTTTTAATTTCTTACCTCTTACTTATTGTGCTTGTTTTTATATAGTGACAAATTATTTTAGAAGATAGTAGTCGGAATATAAATCAGAAAAACTAAGAATACAGAGTAGTTTATCTTGTGTTTATTCAAATTTCATCTTGAAAAATAATCCTGTTTTGATTATATTACATTTATGCACTCAATATATATTTTCTGTATCCAATATAAAAATATTCACATTATTTTTAATATTGTGGCTCAGATATTCATATTTATCGTAAATCAGGCATGTCAAACTTAAAGTATGAAGAAGACCATTTATATATATTGAATAGTTTACTATAGGAACCGCAAATAAAAATTTAACGAAAAAAAAGAAATATTTTATATTATTATTATTAAATATAGATATAAAATAATATATAAAACGATAAAACTATAAAAGGATCAATACATTTTATTTGATTATACTTTATCAGAATGTAAGCCATAATAATTTATATTAACTATAACATTATCTAAGAACTAAAGATGAATGCCATACGAAATTAATATTTTATAATTTTTTTTATTATTAATTTTTTATTTTGTTTATTAATGTGCATAGCCATAGGTCAAAAAAAAAAAATTTACCGTGGGCCGCGTGTTTGACATTCTTACCATAAACATTTTGTCGATTATCTAAATTTTAAAATTTTTCATTTCAAAATAATATTTTTACTATCGGTTAGGTAATTTACTATCTGACCGATAAAATATACCGATAAGATCGATAAAACCGAAACGCGTATAGGTAGTGAACTTCAGTTATCCATCATATTTCGTCGCGTACTAGTAATATTGTTCACATTGCATGAAATATTTTTGTCGAGTAATTATTTCGTCTTTTTCAATTTTTTTAGAAATATTTAATTATTTTTATTAAATATGACAAAGGAAAAACAATCATTAACTTCTCGTTTAAATAGTTAGTAGTCGGTCCAGTATTTACTACTGATGGCAAAATATTGTATTGTAAATTGTGCGATTCAAAAGTTGGAAGTGATAGAAAATTCAACGTGTTCAACAACACACCGACACAGCTAAACATAAGGCAGATATTAAACGAAAACAAAATAAAAATATATTTGATTAACAAAAAACTCAACAACATATTTTATGTAACACAAAAAGTCTTCTTTTAATAAAGATTTATGTTATGCTTTGTTATCGTTCGGTTAATGTTCCATTAAATAAATTAAATCATAATTTTAAGTCATTTTTGGAAAAATATACTTCGAAAGAAATTTAAAATCAAACTACACTTTGTATAGACTATGTGAATGACATTTATGAAGACACTTTAGTGAAAATTAGAAGATTCATATTTGGTAAACAAATCTGGGTTTCGATCGTGAAACGACAGATTCCGCAGGTCGTTACATATGTCATTGTAGGAACGCTCGAACTTAATGGCCCTGGCCACATGTTTTTATTAAACAGTACAGAACTAGAGAAATCAAATCACATTTCAATCGCTAAATTATTTGATAATTCTATGCATAATATATTATAGCCCGAAGGTGTACGACATGATCAGTGGCGCACAGCAGAATTTTGACAAGGGTGTCGAAAATATGTATTTCGAGGTAACTACCCATCCCAACCAGTAAAATCGGAGTTTTGGCATAATATAACTCTTAATTTTATGTGTTTTTGGTTTTTTATTCCTAACAAAGATACTAAAAATAATTTTTTTTTTAAATAAACCTAAAATTAATTTTATTTTTTTGGGTATTAAATTATAAGTTTGTATAGCATAATTTTTGGAATTGAGCCCTACTACTTATTCGCATGTGACGATTTAGTTTTAGTTTATTAGTATGATGATTTGTGCGCCACTGGACATGATATTTTATTATTTCTAAGCGACGCGGCACCATATATGGTTAAAGCCGGAAAATCGCTTAATAGATATTACACGAAAATGATTCACGTTACATGTATTGTTCACAAATTTCATCAAGTTGCTGAAAACATTAGAGAGCATTTTTCAAAAGTTGATAAAATTATAGCAAACCTGGAGAATGTATTTTACAAGTTTCCATATCGCATTAATTATTTTAGAAGAAGCATCACTCCTATCACTCCCCTCACAACCAATCATAACAAGATGAGGAACCTGGTTGAAAGCTGCTATTTATTATTGCGATAAGTACAAACTAATATGAGATTTTATTATATCGTTTGATGAAAAAGATTCTGTTAGTGTTGAAAATTCTCGAAAGTAATGAAGTGATCAAGACGTTGCTTCAAATCTGGTATAGATAAAATCAAACTTTGGATTTTTGCCCGATGTAATCACTTGCCTTGAAGCAAAAAATATGCCTTTATCCGATGAAGTTGAGGTAATAGAAAATTCTTATTTAAAATAGTCGCAAACTACAGGTTCATTGGGGAAATTAGTGTAGCGAAAACTAGACGATGTTTTAACAAAAAATAATGGCTATAAAACATAAAATATAATTTCAAAAATATTGAATGGAGAAATTACTTCAATGAATAGCTTATCAGAAGACTTAAAAGCAAATGAATTATTATTTTTTAAATATACACCGCTAACTTCCGTAGATATAGAGCGATCTTTCTCAACATATAAAACATTGTTAGTAGATAACTGAAATTCGTTTCAAGTTGAAAATATGAGGAAATACATTGTCGTTCAATGTAATAGTAAAGGTAGGTAGTAAAACATTCAGTTAACTTAGTACATATTCGAGATAAAAATTAATTTTACGAAACACATTTTTATATTTACAGATGAAGAAGATGAAAACGAATAAAGAAAACAAAAAGATCAAGAAGACGACGAAGAAATGTAATTTTTAAATACTTTTTAATAAACTAACCATAATGTAATTTTCACTAATTTTTTTAAAATAAATATTATAATAAGATAAAATAATAAAATAAAATAATTTTTTTTAGAGTATATTTTAAGTGCATATTTTTTTGATTTTTAAGTACTAGAAATCCTCAGTCCCCTTAATAGCACATATATATTCGAATCCACATAATGGGTACACACAGGACGGTAATATATTACATCTGTCTCTATTATCCGATTATCCTAATAAATTGATATTTAAAAAAAAAAATTAAAAATCTGTTTAAGTGCATTATTATAACTTAATTAAAAAAAACATACATACTTAATTTAAACTTGGTTTAAATTTATTCTTAATACTTATTATGATATCGTAAATTTTATTATCTGTACATATTTAATATGAATTAATTGATTAATCTAATATTTATTGTTGGACTGAAAAAAATCTGTTCTTCTTTGTTGTAACGTATTAAAACATTATGGAATATGTGTTAGTAGGAGATGAAGAAATGATTAGCAAAAGTAAAATACGAAGGTAATTGTTATTAATTAAACATAAGATAATTTTAAAAAGTCTGATAGAGACAGATATTAAACAATTACACTTTCGATAAGAAAGTAGTAAATCATGCATGGATTATATACGTAATACGTTTTTAATAAACAATGTTAAAATGGCCGAAAACGAATGCGTTCGTTCGGGACTCTGACTACTTGTCCCCAATTCGGGGTTGTATCTTCTGTGCGTTGTCACCATTAAACTGATTCGACTGTATATATTTCTAATCCTGTTTATCAGACCATCAATGTGATAACACAATGATTACGAAACGTTTTAAAATATAAAAATAATTAAAATGTCGTTTAATATTATATTCATTTTTTCAATGATTTTTTCTCAGCTGCTTCTCCTCGCCCCGCTTGGTACGACTATGAGTAAATTGTAGTAATTAATACATTTTGAAAACTATTGAGACCTGTTGATGTTGATCGGGTTCTTGAGTCTTAAAACTTTTAAAAGCACTAATTAATGACATAAAATTATTCCAACAACCCGTTTACGCATAATAATAATCTAATGATCCAAGCCGATGAGTAAACGCCCAAATGTGTCGTGGTCACATGGGCTAAATAAAATAATTATTAATTCCGACAATGTTCTAGTAAAATATAATCCAGCTAACGGTATCCGTGTTTGATGGTCTGCAAAATATACGGAGTGCATTTATACGGTTTTGAACCAAGAACTTGGAAACCTTTTTAAATCCATATTGTAGAGTTTATACTGTATACTTATACTGTTTATACTGTATATGCATTGTTCTCTCTCAGACTTACAAAGAAAAGTAACAATACGAGTGTGCTTTCATAAAAGTATATTTATCGCATTGACATATAATACACGTACGTACAATATTTATTTTTCTGAAAATAAATCACTGAATATTTTACCAATTTTCATTTGTCGTCTTCGAGTACGATATATTACTATTAATGTAATAACGTTTCGAGAGAAATTACTAGTATTGTCGAATATCAATTACTTTTTGATTTTATGCAGTATGCGTTATAATTGAAATTATTCTGTTCACGGATTCTACTCCATCAGAAGTGCAAATATATATTTAAATATATTTAATATTTCAATCGCAATCGCAATTTACATTAGTATTATTATACTTGTAGTTTAAAATGAGGTATTTTTTTAATTCTTCAAAAGTTTTTTAGGGTATTTTCTCATTTAAAAACTACTTGTTTTTTATGTATATCAAATTCATATTTACTCCAGCTATGCGGGCAACAGGGATAATAATTTTGGTCGTTCGACTACTTTGTCCGTAACTAATATCTGATTACCGTGTGTTTTATTTAAAATTGTATTTTAAGTTTTTATTGTTTTTTAAATAAACGCTGAGTAGTATTATTTTGATAATTTTTTTAATAATACCAGCAAGACAAGAATCAGCACGATTATGATCCTTGTTAGGATTTATACGGGAACATTTACTTTTCGGTTCATTTTTTAATATAATAGTCTTGGTGGGAAAAATGTGTGGGGTGTAATGATCGATTTATGCGCAATTTTTTTTTTTCTATACAAAAATAGTATTTTAAACAACAGTTAAATAACTAATAACAAATTATTCGACGAATCAAAATAATTAAAATGGTATAAATGGGATTAAGAATCATATGATACCCTTCTTATTCTTATTTTTTATTTATTTATTTTTTTTTTTTTGATACTCTAAAAATGATTCCTATATTAAATATAAATATTTGAACAATAATAAATTATTGGGCCTAAAAGCACAATATATAACTAATAAATTTTATTTATTCGTTTTTAGAATTATTTCTCTCGGCCAACAAATATGTATTTAATATATTTTTAAGAACAATATTCCATAGAAATTAAGAAAATTCAAGTTTTTAAATATGAAAATTTTAAAACACCAGTAAGATTTCATTCGGTATGATTAAGAGTATAATATACGTACTATTTTTCAATTTCAAGTATTTTTTAGAGATAGACTGGCTTCTGAATAATTTACCAATTTATTACTCTTTGCTACATTTTTGTTACGCAAATGCACTTGTGTGAACACAAACATCAATTTACCGTTAATATTGCAAGCTGTTTTATTCATCTGTCTATCGATAGTAAAAATTTATATACGTAATAATCGAATTAGGCTATGAAAAACTACACACAATACGAATTATATTCGTTTTATGTATCCATATTTAATAACTATTTATTTAAATAGGCTGAGCTCAATGAAAATATAATGTCAACAATCACTTACATAGTCATAATTATTATAAATAACATTAATTATGATAATAATAACAATAACACAATGAAAATAATCATAATAAATTATTAGTGTTCATAGATTATTTATAAAATAATAAGGGACACATTAAAAATGTATTATTGCTGAACAAATACAAGTTAAACTTATTTAACACGTTCGTTGTTGATATATATAACTGTATTGAATCCTTTTGAAAAATTAATCTGCTTTATGTAAAAAATACATTAATTAAATTTATGCACTTACATTAAAAACTATAAAAATATAAAAATAGCATAATTCGAGAGATTTATTTGAGGAAAATAGCACCATATCATCATCATACAATAGGACCTAGAAGTCAGGCGAGTCTATGGATAGGCAAATTTGTGACACGCAAATGTTAAAAAGTAAAGGGCTAAGGCAGCTACCTTGAGGAAGACCTCTGTATGTAGATCTATCTGAAATAATACCCGAAGGCGAGGAAAATTTGAAAAATCGTTGGAAAAAAAGTGAGGAAATAAAATTGCAAACAAAATAAGGGATTTGTAGAGAAGCAAGGCAAGAGATGAGTGAGGGTCGAAATGTGTACGGAATCGAAAGCGCCTTTAATATTTACAAAAGCAGCACATAAGTATTCTTTATCACATAAAGCTTCGTCAACTGTCACCTACCTAGGCCTTATACTCGATCCTAAACTTAGATGGGTTCTACACTTCCAATATTTAAAAGGCATACTCTCTCGATGATCTACCTTTCTCCGTGCCACAGCTGGCACTCACTAGGGCTCGCACCCCTCATGCCTCCTTAAAATTTTTAACGCGGTTATCAGCTCCAAAGCTGATTACGATTCGTTTCTTTATTCATCCGCTTCTCTCTCACATAGGAAAAAGATTAACTCCATTTTGTTATCATGCCTCCGCACTAAAGTTGGTGCTTTAAGTTTTTCTCCTTTAGCAAGTCTATAGGTGGAATGCGCCTGCTCTCCTATCGAACTTAGAAGTCGACGCCTGGCAGGTAAATTTTTATTCAAAACATTATCTTCTTCTAATTAGTCGCTTTTCCAAATGTTTGTTTCCTGTTACCATTAAGTCATCTTGGTCGTACGTTGTTAAACATTCCCTATCCTTGCTTCTGTCGCCTTCTCATTCTCTGCTTTTTCACCACTTGTTTATTGCCCCAGCCTCCGGCAACAAATTTATGATACATCTTACGCTGCACTCTCGTTTTTTCCTGAAGTAACTGTTTCTCCCAATTTCCTCGGCTATTCCCCAAAAGATCTACCGCGTCTACCTCAAACACTAGTTGATTCTTGGTTTAATGATTATATTTCATATAGTTTTCCCAGCTCTGTTCAAATTTTTACGGATGGCTTAGTTCTCCTAACTCAGCCAGCTTCTCCTTCTTCATATCATCGCTCAATATTTCTTTTGCTGACAAACTACATTCCCTAAAATCATCATTCTCTGCTAATATTATGCTATAATTAGCGCTCTGCAATTCACTTTCACATTAGAATACGGTTCTTTTCTTATCTTATCTAACTCGCAATCATGTCTTCTTGCCATATCCTCTGATTCATTCTTATCGTCCCAGTCTTCTCTAGTTCTTATCATTAAATCCTTAGTATATTGTCTTAGTCTTGCTGATAAAATAGTTAAGTTTTTCTGGATCCCTAGTCATGCCGGTATAGCCTGTAACGAGCGAGCCGACCACCAAGCCTTTTAACTAAATCCCTCATCTACCTTTCTCATTTTAAATCACCTGCCTCAGACTTTCTTCCGATTCACCGCAAACTATTGCGCAATGCCTGGCAAACTAAATGGGACTCTCTTCCACCTAACTATGCTGCATGGAATAGATACATAGTTCCCTCTATCCCCAAACATCCTTGGTTTAAAGACCTCGAGATTTCTAAACACTTGATCGTATCCTACACTCGTCTTCGAATTGTTCATAGCATACTTCCTCATCATTCTTCTAAATTTAATCTAAATTCTTCCCTTCTCTATACACTACATCACAACAAATCGATATGCGATTTTGATCACATCCTTTTCAACTGCCCTTCTCTCATAAATAGTAGAAAACTCTTTTTCTCTTATCTTTCTTCTTTTGGGTATATATCTCCCGATTCTAATTTTTTTCTTGACTCTCGTTTCATCCCAATCATCCGTTCTCTTATTCAATTCATTCATACCTCTGGCTTTCTCATTTAATGCTAATATTTAATTTATATCGACTGTACATTTTTATGATGTTTTTGTTTTTGATACATCATTAGGTATAATGTAATCGTTTTGCTATAATTATTTTCTAATAAAAAGCAAATTAAAAAAAAAAAATAAATAAATAAATAAAAATAGCAAACATTTTATGTACTCTTTATTATTGAGACGTCATAAAGACGTATATAAAAATGTTTTTAATATTTTATGAAAACTAAATCTAATTTAAGTAAAAAAATGCATATAATATAAAAAAAAGTATATGTATATGTACTATACAAATAAAATGAAATGATAAAATAGTTATAGAATAATTTTTTGGCGTTATAATTGTATTAATATTATCAATGCAGCTCATAAAGCTATTAATATCTCGTTCGCTATTACTATGTTATACTGTTGTTTATTATGTAGCTTAAATTATAACAAGCAATAAGCAATTTCATAACTCTAATTTAATGGTGTTTTTGTGTACGTTCATCTTTAGCTTGACATTTTTCTAAAATACATCAGACATCAAGAGAAGAAATCACGAATTTTTATTCCATGCTTTTCAAGTATTAACCTTACAAACATCTCTAAATCTTTACAGGGAAATGTATACAATTTGATTACAATGCATGGAATCTAATTTAAAAATATAACTGTAAAATTAACAACATTAATTGTTTAAATACATAAAATAAGGCATAATAATAATATGTTAATTGAAAATGAAATATGTAAAATCATATCTTATAACTGTTTTGTAAAATCCTTTAAGTACATATATATATATTTTTTATTTAAACAAGAGTACATGTACAATCATTAAGTAAATTTAGTAGTACATAATACAACATACAAGAACATGGAATAACTTGAGGAGGGAGGTTCACCAATGTGGATACATTCAGATTTGGGGAAAGGATAAAAGTTTGTTTGAATGGTTAGTTCATGATATCTCGACACCAGTGTCTTTTTAATTGGCGGGGGATGCTATCTGAGATCGATTCACTGGGTAAATTGGATACTATTGAATTTGTGCGATTGATTGATTTGGTGTGGATTTTTTTTTTTTTTTTTGTAGTTTTTAGTTGTAAAAGAAACTGTTTAACCATGGGCACAGATGTTATTTGACGAAGAGATATTTACTAATATGCCTGTATAGTTTGTATTTATAAAGGTTTGGCACATCCTCATATTTGAATGCCGTGGGTCCAGATGGATTTTAGCACTGATTTATGTATTAATAATTTGTCGTTGATTGAGTGCTCGAATTTGGTAATAGGGCGTAATAGATAAAGTCTACTGTTCTTATAGAATTATATGACTGTTGAGGTCGATCTTTAATGAAACAAGATAGATTTGAAATGGTATTTGGAAATGTGCTTACTGTTTCATTATGTGTTGGGAAAATGGGATGACGGAAAGTTGAAAAACTAACTAACTTGATACATTTGGATCATACAACATATACACGATTTTCCACACGAGTTGAATGTATATTATTATTTTTAACAAAATGCGTCTCTATTACGATTTATCGTCGCAAGAATCTCATTACAAAAAGACTTTGCGAAAACGCAATGCATTCGATTTGAGTGACGGTTGAGGTCTAGCGAAAAATGTACAATAAACGTACAAATTGCGTACAAATTAATAATGCAACGGTTGTCACAAAATTCGTATAAACTGTGAACAAATTCGTGGTTTCTGGAGGGAGTTTCTTTTCGTGTTTGTGATAGTTGACAGTCTCCAAAGTGTTCGTTCTGAGGATTCGCGTGTTGGATCGCGTATACTTTCGGCAGTGTGGCCTCAGAGAAACATCATTCTGTTGTCGAGAAAACATGTTACTTTTATACGAACAACGTACATTCCTCGGTATTTCCCCTTACTCGTCACGAAACCTTTATTGTAGCCGTTTGTAACCATATCCTTTGATCCATGGGTGCAACGCTTTATTTTTGATATAACAATTTTCTTCACTTTCTCATCCACGTTCACTTTCGGTCTAAGATGCACGCATTGACCGATCCGAAATTTTTTAGCATTACTGCAAGATACCGTTTCGCATCTTTTCAGTCAGATTCGTATCGAGAAGAACTGTTAGAAAAGATTATGAACCTGATTGCCGTAAAATACAATGCATAATCGGTGAGTTTATTTTTTTTTCCATGATATGATCAAATTTACGAACCCCAGCCGAACGAAGTTATTTATTTCATTATCGCGGAGTGTAATATGATACTAATCGTGAGAAATCGATAGAGATTTACAAATTCGAGTGATTCGCCAAAGATATAACAAGTATTACTGATATGAAAACAGTCTCCGTGTATTTATTTTTTCCATTTTTATAACTATGAGCACTTTATTATTATATATCGTATGGTAAAATGTAACTTTTCTCGAAATATCCATGCACAGCGATATCATATAAAAGCAAACAGTGAATTGTGTTTTCGTTTTTCAGGCAATGTAAAAAATGTTGTCCACATTTTTCTTATTGGTCATGGGCATTTTGAAAACTAATATTTGACACATCGCTTGATGAGAAATATGTGTTTTCCCGTCAAACAATTTAGACTTTTAGTATCATGAAACATGTTTCACGAATGTTTATTTTTTATTTTTTTTTATTTATATTTTGCACTTACTAATAAACAACCAATATCACGGGCCTTGCGACACGGTGCAACTCAATAAATTAAAATTAATGTATTCAAATTCTTAAGAATAAAAACATAACTAAACATTTATAAAAGTATATAAATACGTAGCGTACACATATTTATAATATAATTATAATATATTCATTATTATAAATTACCATAATATGGTATTATATATTATTTAATATATAATATATAATATTTAATATATTTAATATTTTATATTATTTATTATTATTTAATATGGTATTATTATATTATATTATAATATATTGTTTTTTCAATACACAAGTGTTGCTAAATTGCCTATACAATGCGCCGTTTTACTAATAAATTGTCATTATGGTAAAACAATATTTAAAGTATATATTTTGCACATAGTAATTTTAATAAAGCTTTTACTTAAATATATTTGAATTTGATTTATTTTTAAACCATTTTTATAAAGATATTTCTGTTTTAAATAGTTATCAAATTAGTAAAAAAAAAAAAAAAATTAAAGTCCTACATTAGAGAAAAAACTAGTTAGATTGTTTTATACTATATGAATAATCTAAATTAATTAATTTTAACATTTAAAATTAATAATAGTTGTAATTTATTTTATAATATAAATTTTATCACCTTAAATTTAAAAAAATCTTTAACTGCAGCGCCATCTGTGGTACGACTTTACCAAGTTCAACGAGACACTAAGTAACGGTATACAACATTCTTAAAATTAACTTTAATTGTTGCTAACACAATATATGTATGATATGATAATCCGACAAAAAGATAAATAAATAAATGAAAATAATTTAAACATTTTTTAGATTAAATTTCCTGTTAGTTATGTATTGAAATCATGTTTTTGGATTAATATAATATTATTTTAACCATCGTTGTCACTATAAAAAATAAACGCGAAAAATATATTGTTTTCTATATTTTTAAATTATTTTAATCATTTAAAAAAAATATGATATATATTTATATATGGATGCATAAAAAACTAGCGAAACAATGTATTGGGATAATACTAATAGATATACATTTTCATTTGATTACAATAATTAGTCATGATGCTCATATCATGATTTTGAGCTAGGGCAAGAAAAGTATAATTTGTTAGTAATATAATATTATATGTATTTATGTAACTTACATTTCTGAATTATTTATAAATCTACTTCGATTAAACCCTTAACCCATCGTACAGACATACAGGGTAACCTTAGATATTTATTTTGTGCTTAGTAAATAAACTGATATATTCTAATTCTTGTACTTCTCGATAGCCTTGAATAAAACACCTATAAGTAGACTGTTTTTTGTTTCATGTTATTTTTGATTGATTTTTATCATAATAGAGTGCAATAAAGTTATGAACATTATCATTTGGAAATAATTTACCTCGTGCGTCCAATTTGCGACTCAATGAGCCATTTTTTCTTCTTATCATGTAGTGCTAACGTATATTGTATTATTATTTTTTCGATAGAAATTAACGTCAAAGACTACGTATTAAGAATGTATTATTTTATTTTTTATTTTCTACCAATAGGAATCGAAAACCTGTACATCTTATACGCACACTATATTAATATAAATTAAAGTAAACTTTCCTATAGGAAACAATTTATATTATTTGTATTTTATTTAATTTAGGAGGCCCAAATAAATGTTATCATAGCCAAAATCATTTATTTATATAGAGGTCGATATATTTAACAAAAAAATAATATTATTTTTCATAAAAATAGACCAAACTAAAATTCTATCATATTATTTGATTCTCAGAATAAATAAATATTGTAAACAATACAAATAAATAACTGAAGTTCAAATTATAATATACAATTACAAACAATTAACATGGAGTAAATATTTACCCTTTGCTCATCAATATGAAAATGTATGCGTGGTAAGATGGATTAATTTTAACTGCTGAACTTTGAGAAAAAAATTAAGGAAATAAATAAGCGTTTATCTTGAATTTTAAACTTTAGTTAAATTCTGATTACCACTGAAAATACAATACGAATCAACTAGTTTTACCAAAAGATAAATATTATGAATGGTTCAAAATTCAATAATATTATCAAGTCTGTTTTATCTTTTTTTCTTTAAATCAAAGTTATAATCTACTGAAGGAATTATAAATCATTCCCAATACAAAACATTTTTGAACAAAACTGGCTTTGAATAAGATATTTGAAAAATGTGTGGATGTTATCATCTTTATATTTTTTTTGCTTGCATTTTAAATGTAATAGATCCAAATATTAGCAATGTGATTGTCACTACAATATAAATAGAAAGATTATGATTACTTTTATCGGAACATTATATAGTGACGAAACGCATTGTGTTATACGAAACCAAAATTGTTATTTAGTAGGGTATTATGTTAGTAATAATTATAAACTGATTGACGATTAGGAGTGGTCATCAATCACTGTCGGTCTGTACATTTAATCAGCTTTCGTGTTTTCCGATAAAATAATTTATAATGTAAGAAATATTACGCACTGAATATTAAAAAATTAACAATCCGAAGAAAAGAAAAAAATTTCCCATCTTGTGATTTATTAATTAAGTATGATATATAAAAAATATTTTTTTTGAGCTCAAAAGATAAATTAAGTTTTTTCAATTTTTATTTGTTACCATTTGCATGTTGGTCGTTTGTTTTATTACAATGAAATCAATGTTTGATAATGATTATATTTACAATTAACAATAAACTGAAATCAAATAATGATTTCAAGTATATCATATGTTATTTTAGTTTTCTTCAGTTTTTCAAATTTGAATAGCGGCTAGGTGTTTTACGAAATTCTCTAGGTGAACTCGACGCAAAAAGTCACTTTTTATAAGTAGAGATAAATAATTCTAGTAGTTTCTGTCAACGAAACAATATCATTTTATCAAAATATACATTTTCGCAGCTTAACAGAGTGTAAGGACGTGATATAAGCATCATCGTCTTGTTTGTTACTCCTTCGTGAAACACACCTTTTTAGTATAACGTTGTTGTATCTATTTTCAACGTTTTAACTTCGAGTATCTTAGACCGTAGACACCCATCAATCTGGAAACATAGCGATAGCGTATAAAACGTTATTCAATTTAAAACGTCAACAATAGGAATGATTCCGATTATTTGGATATATGTAAATGTATTTCATTCCAAAATCTCACTAAAAACTATAAAAATATTCGTAATATTATTTAAAATTATTACACGGTATCGGATTGATATAATACATCAGATAGTATGATTTTTGAGTGACATTTTTATAGAAAAAAATCTATATCAGCAATTAAAAAATAAAATAAATGTTACATGCTAAACTTAAAAGGTAACTAATTACATTCTTATCTGCGCATTTATACAATTTTACAACGATTTTCCAATACTTTCAGATGTTTACTTCCTGTTATTATTAATTTGATTACTAAATCATTAATATTAAAATCGTGATTCAGATATCGTAGTATGCAGACTTCTCCGAACTTTTATATTTCCAATTAAAGAAATAATGATTTTTATTACAACTAGTTTTCGTCTTAACATTTTAATAATTTGAGGATTTATGTATTTTTGTAATTATAAGAATTAATCATCGATTTTGGCTTCTTCAAACATTAATACTAACAGTGAAACAACCAGAAAGAGGTCCCTGGGTCCGAACCCTACCTTGAACCGTGTAGTATCTTTCTAAAATAATAAAAATGTTTGACAAAATTTAGCTTGTTACATTATCATTTTTAATAAATCGGAATTCATGTACCTGGTCAGTTAACTCAGAGTTTTACGCTATTTTAAGCAGTTGGTATTAAAATTTATCATGTTATTATATCTCCAATTGATAGTTTGCTGCTACAAGAAAATCTAAGTCAACTTAGCACCTGTTGTATTAAAAATAATTTATTCTTAAATATAAATAAATATAAAATTATGAAATTTTCTAAAATTTGTTATCCAATCTCACATTATTATTATCGAAAAAACATAGATTATATCATGTTTTTTAATTCAAGAACTTGGGAGTTTATTTTGACTCATCTATTTCATTTAATGATTACTATATTGATATCCAAAATAAAGCTTTTTCGATGTTAGGCTTCATAAATCACAGCTGTAAAGACTTAATCAATTCTTTAGCGTTAAAATTGTCATACTGTTCCTTTGTTTGATCATTATTCAATTATGGATCCACAGTATATGGTCCTCAATCAACCGGTGTTATAAAAGACATTGATTCAATTTAAAACTTTTTATACGGGTTATTGAATTTATATATATACGAGTATATATAATATTAGATATCGAATGTGCTCTTCACTCATTGTATCAACCATTATAGTCATACTTAAAATTTGAATCTCTTGTAAATAGAAGGAAAATACTCTGATGAAAATGAAAACTCTCCAAAAATACTGTTTTTTTTTTTTTTTTTTTTTTTTTTTTTATTAACGAATTGGTATATTAACAGTTCGGAATTGCTTTCTTTATTGAACTTTAATATCCCACATTACAGAATTAGGTAGTTGTATAATTTTTATGTACAATTCCAACGTTTAAATTACAGTAAAAATACTCCTATGAATAGATTAATGTAACTTGTAAATTATTTAAATGTTGATCTGTTTACCATTGTTTCAATTTTTTTTTTCTTATTAAGAATATGTGCATATAAAACAATTATATGAGTTACATGAGGAAAAAAGTAAACCAGCGGTTACATTTTCTACTATACTAAAAATATGTATACATAAAATTAATTTATATTGGAAAACCATATGTGTTTTAATTTTTTTTTCCAAAGCATAACGACTAAAACTTTGTTGGAATATCATGCTCTCATAGTTGTGAGGTTTAATAATACAGATACAGCACACAAGAGCATCATCAACATTTTTAATTGTTCGTTATAATGTTACGTTTAAGATAACAATATCATGATTCTAAGTAAACGGACGTATTTTATATTTTGAGTGAGGAAAGTTTGACATCTGCTTACATTTTTGATTTATCAATAACACTGTATTTTAAGTTAAATTTAATAATTATATTTTCGTCAAGTTAAAATACTGGTATATTTTTATTTTTAATATCCAAAAAAATCGTTGTAATTATATAGTTTTATTTTTATTTTTTTTTTGTGAATATTATCAAGTATCAATCATGTTATAATCATTATGAGATGAAGTAGAAAGAAAGGAAACAGTACCAATTAAATAGGAAATCAAATCAAATACTTCAAAATTTCGTATATGTCAATCATATATCTGCTTTTATAACCGAATTAGAACTGTTTTGATCGCTTAATAGGTATCCTTTTGTTTTGGAATAACTATTTTAAAAAAAATAATAAATAAAATCATATATCTAATTTAATTGGATGTCCTGAACAATTTTTTTTTTAACAAAACCACTTTACAGAAATATGAAAATTAATAGATTATTTACTAAGAATAACATAAAATACTATTCAATAGATTCAATGTATTAAGATTTATCAATAATAGATATTTTTTTTTTTTTTTTAACGAAGAAAATTGTATACCATAATATTGTATTCGAAGAAAATCTGTGTAATAGCGTCATTGATAATATAAGTGGACTTTTTTTATAACTTGAAATCCTTGGTTATAAAAAGAAAATAAATTATCGCTTTACTTATTGTATTATTTAACAAAAGAATTAATGTTTTACTTTTATTGTACTGAGAATTCGTAAATATTTATTCATCAGATATCTTCAAGTGATACAAGTGATTTCTGTGTTATTTATGTTTATAAAGTTCCGATGACTATTTATTTAAATTCATTATTTTACTGTTTCCCATCTCTAATATGGTATTATTATAACTCTTGGTTTTTTTTCCAAGGTGCACTAAAAAAAGTGTAGTTATATAGTATTTTTTTTTTTTTAGCTACCAACCGGTCAGTATTATATTTTATTTAGAACATACACTTTTACATAAATATAATCGACTAATACGTTTAAAATAAACATAAAATACGATATGTATACTTGCGAAGAACTCAGTTACTCGGTAACTCATTAATTGAAAATATTTAAATTTAAATATCAATCACCAAAACACATTAATCATTCAATTAAGATTTCTAAACAACGAATAATTATTGACAAAGCGTATACCAAGTACTAAAATATTTTAAATTCGAAACAATTATATTTAATTATACGATATATATGTATCTATAATACCGTTAAAAGACACCAACAGAAGTTTTTCGTGAGTGCGTAATACTAATATTACTCACGTATGCGTACCTATAAACAAATATACAATCAAATACAGTGTTTTCTTATAAATCCGTCGTAATCTCTTTTGTCATGCAACATACATTTTTAAATTATAAATTCACACACACACACACACACACACACATTTTTATATAGTTATCAGTGTATAATATTATCGTTGCATTGATATCCCTGTCATAGGTCTATCGGTTTATTATTTTAGCTCCCAACAATTATATTTTTACTACACAACGTATCGTGCATAATACACGAACGTGTATTATCGCTTATTCGATCGGAACAAAAAAATTCTATAATACTACATTTTCGTTAAGAGATTAAGGTTACAAAAACCAATTCCAAATACTCATTCGTTTTTATTATAAGAAAAAAAAAAAGAAAAAAATGAAAACCCGATTTACATAGAGATATCAGTGTTATATTGAGTACGCCCATATCAGAAAGTAGAATAAGATAATATAAATTTTATAAATCAAAAAATTCAATACATTAATACGTACGCATTACAATGTTCAAAACATTATTTTTCATTTCGTACGCAATATATTTTTCAATTATAAATTATTTACTATTGGGCAAACCCTGAAAGTCGTAACGCTCCTATAAATCAATTCTTAAACTAATAGTGTACCTTGAATTAAAACCTGAGAGTAATATAAAATTAAACAATACAAACGTAATAACTAATATTAAATATATTTTAACTTATAAGAAATTTCTATATTTATCAATAATATTACGAACATTATGAGCATTGCAAATGATTATAAAAAAGCTGTAAATATAACAACTATTAAATTGTGGAGAAATACACTACTCCTTGGATAGAGATATTGCTGATTAAGCTAAAATGGTAAAAATATATTTACGTTTTATACGACATTCAGCAATATATTGTAAATGGTACATATACCAATATTCCATTGCAAATATCTCTCAATTTTAATCAGAAACAATTTACTTGATTCACTAAAATTCTCTGGATCTAATATAACTATTTAAATTAAAAGTTTTATCATTGATTATAAATACTATTAAATAGATTAATGTACTCAACAGTTAGATTTATCTAGTTTTAATATTTTAAAGATTTTCACTGTTTGAATCTAAGTAAATATAACTGAATAGTATTGAATATTTTAATAAGATAATATCGTATTGGTAGAAAAGTATATCTTACTTTATTTGACATATATTATTTATCAGTAAAAATGATAAAAAAATAAAATAAATTTGAATAACAGGAGATGATTTGGTTCTAAACCAACAGAATGTTGGTCTAGGGGTGTGTAGGTTTTTTTGGCCACCGTGAGCATGAACCTACTATAAAATATTATTATACAATTTATACTATATAATTATTAATTATAAATACCTGTATGTGTTTTTCAGGACTTGTGCATCAATGGAGTAAATAGTTTACTAAATAAAGAGACTTAATTATTAATTTGTTCGTTTAAATTTATTATTTTTTTTTTGTTTTAAATAACTTTTTCAAGGGCACATCACATTTACTTTTGGAATTTTGCAGGCTGGAGCGTATTGTGAAGCGTGTGACCCGTATTTTTTTTGTCAAAATCAATAGACGTTTTTTTCGATCCGTTGAATTCGGTCGTTTTACATTAATCCCGGCACGCTGTCATTTATCGATTTGCCAACTGCAGCAGGGTCCTTACCATCCATCAAGTCATGGGTCTGGAGCGTACATAATAGTTAATGTGCTACCACCGTATTTTTGCATACAAATATTATATACATACGTATATATGAGTTTTCTACTGCTAAGGAAGGCCGCTTGAACCCAGATATACGAGTAGGTTTGTTTTCTACAGACACAATGTAAGGATGGTGGACCACATTATTCTAGTCCGTTACCATCATGTATAATAAGTTATACTATGTACTTGTACGATGAGCATAATATTTGATCATTAGTGATTTATCAATCATTTGCGGTTAATATAGAACTCTAGAAGGTTGGAGATCCTAAAAATGTGAAAACACTCCAAACCAATTCGTCTAGAACAGCGGAATATAAACATTATCGTAAAAATATGGTAACAAAATTAATAAAATTAAAAAAAAATTGATATTAAAGTGATTTATTTGTATAATAAGTAATATAACTGTTTTCATAATCAAACCATGATTTTGAATGCACATTTGGTGGCAATATAACTAAATCAGTACATAATAAAAGCAATATATCTTTATCTATATATATATATATATATAT
This sequence comes from Sipha flava, assembly GCF_003268045.1. Classification (NCBI taxonomy): domain Eukaryota; kingdom Metazoa; phylum Arthropoda; class Insecta; order Hemiptera; family Aphididae; genus Sipha; species Sipha flava. The sequence continues at coordinate 1,439,251 of NW_020272843.1, forward strand.
ATATATACATATTGGCTTCGAACTTTTTCGTCTCGAATTGGTTCACGGATTTAATTAACGTTTGACAATCGCGTATGCTTCAATTCGAGTCGATTACGTAACTGTGACAATAATAAGGCAAGATCAATGCAATACGAATTTTCGTAGAATTGCAAAAACTATAATACACCGATCATACAATGGAAACGTGAGTAAGCTGCACATACACATAAAATCCACCTCGTGTATGTTACATAGTATTGTTATAATACATATTTTATGCACTCCCATATTATACTGTTAAAAAATTTTCGACTTCAACGGATGATTTTAAATTAAAGGAACTAATTGCGTTCAACTCCACCGCAGTTCTATTATTATTAAGATGAATGGGCTCTAAATGAGGAGAACAATAATTTCCATGTCGTATCTTATGGTTGTGATACTGCATGAGCAACATGCTGAATTTAACAGTGTCCATGTGAAAAACTCAGTGGATCATATGACACTAACATTTTTTAGAATAATTTTCACAAAAATTTTTAAGGTCATAATTGCTTATTTCTAATGCTTCTTCTAACATTTAGCCAATGGGAAGTAAATCAACAGAAATTAATAATGAGCTATTTAATAATATCTTGTACACAGAAGATGGCATATGATAAAATTATATTATTTCACTAAAAATTTAGCTGTTTCATTCGCATATTCACAGAATGATTTTTAATTTATTTCATAAATAGATAACATAGATTTAAGAATTATTACACAATGTATATCATTTTTTTATTTCTGTTATTTCAGCTGCTTTGTAAGGGATATAAAAAACTCGTTGAGGAGAGTTCCCATCATTGAATATTCCTTCAACTTGTGATCTAGAAAATTCTACTTTTAACCTCATTATGGTTTAAGATTTTTTTTTTTTTTTAAATATTGTTTGCTTAGACAAAAAATTGGCTTTGTAGTCATCACTTATTTGCCATTTTTTTTAAATCAAGAAGGTTAGAAACATATTAAAAAAACCTAATCCATGCTTACAGAGTAGAAAGGCCTAAACGAAATTTTTTTGGATCAATCTCTTTAGTCATAACTTTTTCGATTCGATTAATTTCTAATGGTGTAGCCTAACAAATTTAACATCTTTTTGTGGAAGTAATAAATGCAACTACTACATTATAAACTTTTCTATTAATTATTGTAAAATGTATGTTAAGTGAAATATTTTTATTATAGTTTTTTTTTGATAATTTAGTAAATTTTAATTCTTTCAATTTATTTTTAATATATATATATATATATATATATATATATTCATTCAAATTTATTTTATCGTTTTTTCTTTAAACTAAATAAAAATTGGTCCTCAATATCTTGTAAAGATTGGTCGAGAATTTTCCATTATAATTTGTTTATTTAAATATAATGTATTTGTAATCAACTGAATATCAACTAATGGTATTAATAGTAATGATCAGTCACTAAAATATTTGATGCATTTTTTGTTATATCAATCTGTCCATTTAAAATCGTTTTATTTTGAGACAGAATAGCTTCTATTAACTTTTTTTTGATCTGCAATTCTTGTTGTAAGTATGACTGCTAACTTTTCTTGCTTCGATTACTACATCATAAACTATATTTTATAAACAGGAAACTATAGGCAAAAATATTTTTTACCGCTTTATGATTTACTAAATTTTAAATAAATTTTAAAAACAAGAGTACCACAAACCAATAATATATACTGTATTAAATAAGGTTAATCAATAATATTCATTTAAATCAGGCAAAATATAAAAATTCAAAATTCCACTACATTTTTTTAAATGATACAACTTACATGCCTATTTCCAATGAATCGATGAAAAATGAAAAAAAAAAAAAAATTCTGTATAAATTAAACTTTTAACATTTGAATCCATAATAAATTTCAGTTGACAAACTATTGAGTCAAATCAAATGAAAATGTACTGAAATACTAAAAAATGTGAAAGATTATATTATATTATAGTATTATTTTTATACAGGGCTTGAAATCGATTTCAATATCAATTTCATGTATCGATAAAAATAGTTAACAATCTTTTAGAAAATCAAAATAAATATTAAAATCGTTAATGGCTGATAATAATTTTCAACATTTAAAATGAAAAATATTAAAATTGATATTTTATATCAAAATAAAAATCATTTTAAGAATTAAAACGATTTTAACTCAAATTAATTTATAATTCAACAGCCAACGGGTCTATCTATATAGTTAATTCGTAGACATTGCTATATTTGGTAATAATATTGATTACATATAATAATAAATAACTAGTACCTATTTTGTTTTCTTAGAATATTTACGATAAGGAATCAGCGTTCGACGAACGATTGATATTTTTATACACACGATTTATTCCGTATAATATACTGCGAGTATATATAGACATCTTGTGCATTATTATGTATAAGATATTAATTTATAATACTTCATTGGCTGTCACCCGCGAGTTATACTTTTAACCAATAATATACAATTAAATAACCTAAAATAGTTTTATTTTGTACTTTTGCTGTCGCTACAGCATACAACAATATTATGCTGATAATTTATTCAAATTTGAGAAATTATTATTAGTTATGGATAACATTCTGTTATAAACCTGAAATCGAAAAAAATAACCGATTTCTGAAAACGAAATTGCAAAAAATAAATATCAATAATTGAAACCAAAATCGAAATTTTTTATTTCGATTTCAAGCTCTATTATTATATAATTATACTAAAGTAAATATGCTGATAGCCTAATGGGTATTTATTTGATAATATTTAACAAGAAGATAATTATATATAATATAGTAAAATCAATTATAAATGATAAGTTTTATTTTGGAATTTATTTAATTATTGCTATATTCTGGCCCACTATGGGATGCGTTGAAATCGTTAAATAATTTAATTTGATAAAAATGTACAAGGCTAATAATTTGATAACAATTAGTAAAATTATTTTTAATTGTATTTTAAATGTTTCATATTAATTATTAATAATTAACTGATTATTTAATTTTAAAATATAAATTTAAATATAAACAAATAAATTTAAATTTCACTTGCGTATAGTGAAAAATCAATCAACACAATTCAGATGTCAAAAAATGTGCTACAAAAAAATCTATTGCAGGAAAAAGCTCTATATGGTAGAAAACATTACGCTAATCAATAAAAATATATATTAAAAATTACTTTGAATTCCAATTTTTGTATTCGATTAACACACAAAACTAAAATAAAATAGTTCTATTAAATACTTAATTTTGGCTATAAAATTAACTGAGGATCATCGTGCATCTGCATAAAAATATATTTAACATTTAACTTATCCGACAAAATAGTTAAGTTTCAAAAATAAAAACAGTTAACATGATATGCTCTGATATAAAAAATATAAATACCCAATATAAAATTTAAATTAATTCTTATTGACATTAAAGGATATAAAGAATAATGTATTATACCTATAGTTTATTTTATGGATAAAAAATATTATTGAGTTATTGTAATTATTTTATGGATGTATAATAAATGTAAATTTAGTAAAAAGTAAAAAAGTATTTACTGTCCTCTGTAGAAATATATAAATAAATAAAGAGAAAAACACAAAACGCACACACACATACACATATATATTTATATAAATGTCTACGTAGTAGTTTTAGTTTACGAAGTGTCTATAACATTATGATAATTCAGTTATTATTTTACATTTTTCATTGAGGCTAATCTTGGCATTCTTGTGATACTACTGTTGTTCATTATTATTTTTCTAACGTTTCGTAGAAAATCAATTGCTATTTTAAAATATTTTTCCTTCTAATAAAAATAAGTAGTTGAATAGTAAATAATATCGCATTATTTATTGAGCAACATTAGGTTAATAAAAAAACGTCAACGTTTTTTTTTACCAAGTAGAGTAACATTTTAAAATATTTTAATATTTTACGCTGTCTTCTGCAACTCCTTTCAGTATATATTTAACAATTATTAATCGGTATTCTGTATAGAAATAAACAATTTAACATGAACAATGACGGTAAATTTATAAAATTTAAATATTAAACGGGAAAATTATTGTAAACATTGTAACCGTATAATAGAAAATACATACAATACATGTATATACAATTAATACTCATTTAATTAAATATTTCAATTTTTTTTTCTTAGTTTTTCTAAATATAATCGTATTGAGCTGGTTATTTTTTACAATTTTTAAAATAATGTAATATTTACCATTATATATTACAGTAAACTGTAAATGTTTATACAGAGGTTAGTATATGTAAAATTACTGCTTAAGTATAAACACCGAAACCAGTTGTATATGTACTCATATAACTGAGAATGAGAATCTCTGTGACGGCTCTGAAAGTAGTCATTACAGTTTCTAAATTATAATCCGAGATCAACGACAAAAACTTATCATATTTTATGGGCATGTTTGTTTTCGTTTCATTTGTATTAGTTTGGTATACTCCATTCCAAATCGTCGTTACTTTTATATGAATCAAGTCCGATCAATCGGAAAAAGCGGGTCAAGAAAATACTAATTTTCTTTCTTTATTTTGTCAAAAAAAGACATATGCATATACTTTAAAACCTCCCTATAACAGACCTCCTAAAAGTGGGAAATCTCCTACTAACGATAAAAAAACATCTTTATATAAAAGTCATCTCTAAAATACAAACTATAATTACAATTCTAAAACGAAACCTTCAATAATCGGATTTTAAAATAGCAATATCGTAATTGAAAGAATTACTTAAATTATCATTCGTTGTTTTAAATGTTTAATTATTAGGATAACTAACAGAAGTTCAAGTATATACCACCCTTAACCATCAAAACAAACAAATAGGTAGTAAAAATTATTTTTCATATAGGTAATAGTGAATTCAATAAAAATATATTTGGTAAGTCTCAATAACTGTAGATGTAACTCTAACTAGAAATTATTTTTATTCTGAGACTATACATTTACGAGTTGCACACTTTCAATTTTAAGTTTCTTAAAACACTTTTTTTGCTTTCTGCCTATAATAAAAAAAATCAGTTATCAGATATCTGAGAAGTTATTTTATTAATTTTATTATAATGAGATCTTATACACTGACAGGATATATAATGTTTATGTCGTATATTATTATGTTTTTAAAATCTATGTGTATGTTGATAGGATGTATAAAAAACAGTTAAAAAAATAATTTTTATTTGTTTACCATGTCTGTCTACGTATAAACGATAAAATAATAAAAATATGTCGCGTTGATTCTCGTTGACCGTTGTCCGGAGTTACTAATAATATTTATGCAACATAATAAGAATTTCAAAAATCTTAGTTAATTTCTATTTCTACTCTTGTACCCACTAGTATAAAGTCCTATAGGGATATTTATTTGAATTGACCAAACGAATTTGTATTCGATATCACATTAAAAAAACATAATTACAGTAATTAATTACTGGATAATAACGTTAATACGAATTTAACGTACTTTACTTTAACATATATATATATATATATATATTAGCTGACCCAACAAACGTTGATTTATCATATTCATATAAATTATTTTTAGAGAATATTTTGCTAGAACAAAATAACTAATTTAATATAACTGTGTAAGGATGTGGTATACAAGAAGAGGTATGGAGTGCTATGAACGGTGACGGAATATAAAAATGAAAAAACATCAAACATTTATTTTTTAAATAATTTATTAAAATTGACTCTTTAAAATTATAAATATCACTAATTATGACAATATTAGTAAAAAACAATATCAATCCCTTAATGCAACAGAGTGTACAATATTTTTTGTTATCCTATCTTTCGCCAACATAAACAAACTGGATGGTTCGAGAGCACGCCACGTATAATTAAATTGTCCATGTGAAAAACATGATTTTGATTGAATCGCAAGTATCAAAATCGTTTCCTCTCTATTTTTACATACATGTCGACCATGAATTGTTGGCAAAGCTCACGACATTGTAGACTAACGTTGTCCTGATCGCGTCTAATCATCAACCGATATGTATAATAATCCTTCGAACTAATATTCTTGTTTGTTTTGGAACCTGTTGCGGGATATTGTTGTTTAAAATGTAAGCAATACCAGTCATTTAATATCAAAAATAAAATTAATAGTTTTTAAATAGTTTTTTATCGTTTTTTAATAGTTTTTTTAATAGTTTCATTTAATAATTCATTTTCAATTGCGCAGTTATCGACCTGGTTAAAAATTATTAAATTAAACTACAATTTATTAAACAATAGCACTTCTCCAAAATTTTTTTTCGTAAAAACCTTCTCCTGGAAATTACGGACAGTTAAAAAAAATTTGAGCCAAATCGGCCCAGCCGTTCTCAATTGTTTTTTTTTTTTGACTTTATTTATATATATAGTGCATGTATATATACGAGTACATGTATGGATATACTCGTATTAGGGTGGTCTTTATTTTTTAATTCATAAAATTATAGCCACCGTTTCTAAAATATATTTAATGTATTAAAAAAATTAAAAATGCTACATTTTGAGTATCATAGGAGAACTCCTACTCATACCTCGAAAGGACCAAAGTTGTATGATAAGGGATCAATTTTCCTTTTCTTAATAAAGTTATGATACAATCTTATAGAATCATTATTTATAGCCTAAATATTTTTTAAATGGAATATTCTTAAATATTTTTTATAACATTGTTGTTTTTCTATAAAATTAGTAAAACTAGTTAAAAGTTTATGTTTGTGAAAAAAGGATAGTTTTTTAGTTTTTTATTTGTATTCTTTTAAATTTTAAAACCACACAAATATTATATTAAACGATTTATATTTTTATATAATATAATTTTCAAATATATTTGTTGTATATAAATAAGGATTGGTATTTATATGAAATAGATATTAGGATATATATGTATTTAATTAATTTCTTTTTGATTTTTCCATAGTCTATATCAATTAAATCCAACCCGCGGCCAGTGGGCGACATGTACCCCCTCAGTACGTTACAAATTTTAAAATAAAACAAAATATTAAAAAAAAGTAAAATATTTCAAAATTAAAATAATAATTCTAAAACTAGAAAAATATATAAAATTATTTAACACCTATTTTTAATGTAAAATTTTAACTGGTTTTTCGTTTACTTAAAGTATATCCTTATTTTTATGGTTTAACATAAGATGTAGCAGTGTTAAGAAAGTGTATGTTATGTTTAAACACGTTTGTTAATGAAATTAGAAAGTGCTTTATTTTACTTTTTTCGACGATTTTTTTTAAAAAAAATATGTTTATTTTTCTTTATTTGAATTTCTGTTTATTTATAAACGATGACGTACGCTACTGACCTAACCTAGATTTTTTTAACTATTTATAAATACCGTTTCATTTTTTAGAAAATCCCTTGAAAAATCTATAAAAAATAAGGCAAAATGTCGAAGTTAGATTTTTTTCTATAATACATAGATTCATTTTTATTTTTATTTTTTAGTTAAAAAATTATAATATGAACAACATTTTTTTTTTAATATTTTTATAATCTTTAATTATATATTCGGCACAGTTAAAAATATGTATATTACTTTATTATTTTCTTTTAAAAAGAATGTGTAGAAAATGTTGCTAATTTTTTCCTCTTTGGATAATTTTTTTAATTGAATAGTTTTGTTTCAATTTATGGTTTATAAATGGTTATTTGAGTAGTAATAACAATGTTTTTAAGAGTTTTTTAAGCGTTTATTTTAATGATTTTAAGTACTATAAGTCCCCAGCCCTGCTAATTATTAATAATCTGGCCGAAATTAAGTTGTTCCAATCCTCAAAATCAAATTAAAATATTTAGACTTAATTTATGGCCCATGGACTGATTTTTGTTTTATCATTCGTGAAAATATTTGTTCGCATATATTCATCAAATCTAATAGATTTGCTATTTCATCAAAATACTATCAAATAAAAAAAATCTTCGTGTGAAAGTTTGGAATATATTTTCAAAAAATATTTTTTTTTCGTTTTGCGAGATTCATCAGAATAAAATTCATTCATTTTCAACTCGATAAGTTCAAATTGAAAAGTGTTGACATAAATGTCATCAATATTAAATTGATTTTCAAATAAACTTAATGAATTTTAGTGTAATTTAATATCTGAAAATCGAGATGTAATAACAGTTTGCAATTTTTTTAATATATGAACAATTCGATTTATTGAACTAAACAATTAATTTGATTAATAAATAATTTTAGTTTTACATCAAATGCTTTAATATGATCATGCATATTAAATATGCATTTTCCAAGTCCTTGTAATTTAAAACTTAAATGTGTTCTTGACGTCTGTAAGAAATGCTATATCTCACCGCCAATTATAATTTATAAGTTATAAAATATGTTTTTTTTTATCGATGAAGAACATTTAAAATTTATTTTTGTAGATCAAAAACTATTTTCAAAGCCTTTTTTCTGCTGAACTATCAAACATGATTATGATATAAAACATCACTCTACTTAACTTCTATTTCGAGAAGAAAACTTTTAAATAGTTTATAAATTAATTCATGGTACCTAAGAAAATGAACAGTTTTTTATACCACATAACATTTTTGAGGTCTATAACTTTTCCACAGAGAGACCGTGGATAAATTATAACTATTATATTTGGTGGCTTGTTCGAAGATAATTATTTACCGAAGTGGCTCATCAAGGAAAAAAGATTGGGAGAAGGAGTTTATATCGTTATTTAAGCTTATTTACTGGAATCGTATGGCATATACATATACTATGCCATGATAAATGTTAGAAAAAATGATCATTGTTGAAAACAGTATCCATGAGAAAACGTATGTATTATTTGTCGTGGGCCGGAAAGTTACGGCACGACGCACAATTGAAATAATAAAATAATAACAATAAAAAAAAAACTGATCAGCGGTGCTGATTGTAATTCAGTGAATAATTGATGGTTTTCATTATAATTATAGTAAAAATTTTGCGATACGGGACAACCGTTTGGCACAATGTAAGTTAATACAAAAAAAAAAAAAAAAACAAAAAAAAAACACTTTAAATATATTTATGCATAAATCTTTATCAAAAATTTAATATTTTACTATGTATTTAATTATAAAATAAATATACATTTAATTATTATAAATATATATCAAAGCATTTTTAATATTGTAGGGATTCAATCAATTTACAATATAATCTTTTATATGTTTCATTGATAAGACATATTTATGATGTGCATTAAAGTTTATGTTAATTCGATAAAATTGAACTTTACTATTTATACGAACATTTTAAATTAAACCCATATTTTCAAATAACCTTTGAATCGAGACATAAAAACCAAATTGTTTCCTTTCATATTGTTCCTTTTGATACTGCTCAGGGCTAACTGTTTCTCGACTGACTCGAAGGGATTTTTATTATTGTGGAAAAAAAGCACTTACAAAAGAGCCTATTTTTAAAATAGTAAAAATACGAATTGAAAAAAAAATTCTGACCTTTCAAAAAAAAAAAAAAAATGCACGTGCGGTTTAAAAGCACTATTTGAACAATAAATAGTGACATACTCATATAATGGAGTAACGTGTATATGACCATCGTTTGTGCATCAATAAAAATCGATTCCTCACACTGATTTTCATCCCTACTAAAAAGCAAGTTATTATTGACACTGCATTCTGTAACTTCCATCAACGCTGAATTATAATTGGAAACCATGACAGAATCGACATTTCAAGCAAAATATTCATTACCGACGAGAAACGATTCTCGCGTAGCTGAAATCCGAATTCGCACGAAGCACACGTAGTGGATGCTCACAGAGAAAGTTTGAAGAGTGACGGTGGCGCGCAACAGGTCTCACACGTCAGTTGTAGAATACGCACGCGAGAGGGGTGGCTAACGGTACAGCATGCGCACCACTACCAACAACGCCGCCGCCGTCGACGATCGTGAGATTAAACATTATTGTCAAGCCCTTGGCCCCGGACCGTCGAGGAAAGTGTGTGGCGGACGGGGTGGCTGCGAACAGCCGTCGCGTATCGATTTGCCGGGACGGTGGGCAGCGGCGGAGGCAGGTCCTTCGCGTGCCAAAGCTTATGTCCTTTTCCTCAGGCCCAAAGCTCAAGGCCGGTCGGCAAACCCTTCCACACGTCCCGACCATGGACTCACGTTAGACTGCGTGGCCGGCGCTCAAGGTCTAACACGCGTGAGCCACATCCGCTCTCACTTCGGACACCCAGGTTAGGGGGTGGGGTTGACGTTGAAAATCTCTTCGCCGTGACCTTACCTAATCAGAATGGTTCGTTGATGTCGTACGCACAAAACACCCTGTAACTTACACGGAACCAAATATTGCGCAGGGGTGGACCAGACGCATAAGATTACGTGATTTCGTAAATGCGTTGGAAGTAACCGAATTGGTTCTCGTTTGAAAAAGGTATTTTATTAGGTATAGTCGAATTGGCTCCCGTTTAAAAATGGTATTTTATTAGGTATAGCCATATTGGTTCCCGTTTGTCTACAGGTAAAATAGTGACAATTTTAATTTTTAACACAATTTACCTACACTGTAAAAAATTAAAATCCAGCGGGCCAGTGCATAAAGAACGAAAAACTAAATTTTAAAAGCTATATGTATGACATATAGACACAATTATTTTATCGATAAGATAGAGTATAGAAGTATAATAGACTTTAAATTACTAGAAACTAGCAAATTACTAGCAAACAGAAAAGAAATAACAAATACTTGGAAAATTGTATGACAGTAAATTTATGAGAGATGACGATAATTGAATATTTAAAGAAAGTTAATTTCAAATTTGTTAATCAGTGGTTTATATTGTATTTATTATATTTTATTATTTATATCTTGTACACTTAAGTGATGACTAGTTGACTTCCAAATAAACGATTTAAAATTGTATATATTTTCTAATTTTTTTTTTAACACACATAAACGTACATTGTTAACTAAACCCACTTTAAAGAAGTAGACCCTTCACCGGTCTGATGAACGTGTTATGTTAAAGAGTACATCAACATAATAATTCGGTCTTTTTGGAAAGTTGGCCTATTTAAGAAAACAATGGTGTACCGTTAGATTTGGATCATATTATTTGATTTGTGTTTTATGTCCTCATGCTAAAATATACGTTATTTACTCATTTATAAAATGTGACAATCTCGAATAACATTTGAACATTATTTTTGTAAGATTTTATAAATCGAAATTTCGAACTTACACCATAGTTTATAGGATTTTTTAAATGCATTAGAAGATTTATCAAACATAATAGTAACATATATTATAATCTTCATTAAGTTCAAATACATACGAATGAATATTTAATACATAACGGATAAGAACTCGGAAGTGTATTGCTAGATGTAAGTGGTAGGTTTTTAATTTTCTTCAAGTAACAATACTATAATATAAATATCAAGTAAATAGGTTATTGGCTATTAGAGGGTTTAGTTTTGAAGGAAAATGAAACTTTAACGATTATAATTGTTTAGAATTCGGTATTACACGGTGTAATAACTGTGTATAAATTGCACTAATACTTCGTGACGCGACAAAATATCAATTTTTACATTCAATGGATTCAATAATGTAAGTTATTTCTCAAATTCGTTTACTGTGGGGTACGAATCTTATCCACGTAAATAATGAAATTACATGCGATCGAAAATTAATGAAAAAAAAACCGTTTAAAATATGACGGCGATGCTGAAACATCGTAACACCTAAATATATAAACCCAAATTCCATTCGCGACACAATAATTTTACACAAGGTCTAATGTTGTTGTACGATTGAAGATTCCGTGTCTGGTAATTTCACGGAAGATTATCAAGTCGAGTGAAGGCAGAATCAAGTAACCAGTATATGAAGTGAGATAGAAAGAAAATAAAAAAAATAGGAATACTATAGATAAACAAATAGGATCATTATGGTTTGGTGGTACGTAAGTGGACTGTATTGATAATTAAAACAAAAAAAAAACATATTAAAAACTTACAAATAACGGGAACAGGGGGGTCCCTTAAATCTAACAATTTGTTAATACAATTCCTCAAAAATACAAATTTCGTAATAACAAAAGGAATCATATATATGTAGGTATATAAAAACAAATAATAATAATAATATCACCTATATGTAGGTATATAAAAACAATAATAATAATAATATCACCGACGTCGACTACAGCCAGCTTGTCATTATTCAGTGATTCACAAGAAGACGATGGCGGCGGGTGGCGCACTCGTGACGCACTAACCGGCAATCGGCGACGGAGCCTTGGACGTCGGTGCCGGCGAAGGCGCACACACGACGGAAACAAAACGTACGGCGACGAAACCGCGGACACAGAAGAAAAGCACGTGCGTACGGCGAACTTTTTTGGTGTGTTATTTTTTTGATGGCTGCGATGACGACATAACCAAAAAAATACACAGTTTGATATCGCGCGGCGTTATCAGCATGCGATTGGAAAAGGTGGCCTAATGACCACGATAGGTGCATTACATCTACACCGCCTTTTCTTCCCGACTCTGATAACCTTTTCCGTACCCGACAGTTGTGTTCAGCTGCTTTTGTTCGTGCTTTAAAATCCACAGAATCCATTCGAGTGTGCTACTCTTCTAAACACATAATTTTATTTGGCATAAATAATATTTAAATACATTGAAAGCTATTTCGAAAATTCGCGCACACAGTGTGAAAAAATAAATAAATACACATCGAACGCAGAAGGCATTTTATGATTTCACTGCGATCTTACTGTACAACTGTACTGCGTTTCTATTGCAATTAGAAACGTGGCCACTACTTTAATAACATTTAAGCAAAATAATTTTAATTTTTTTTGTTTTTGCCCTTTTTTTCGTTTTGATTTATTTTTAAGTGAAATCGCGCGTACGCTAAATGGTAAATAAGTCACTTCTATGAGACTTGGCATTTGTCACTGTAATATGTTGCTGTTTCTTTTTCATTTTTTCACTATTTTTTAATATTTCATTAAATTTATTCGAGTCAAAATTATATAATAAATTAATGTGCATGGTAAAACTGAATTACATTATTATTAAAATTTGATTCTTAAAACTTTTCAGAGATGGTCAGGCTCATACACCAATATGATGAACGGTACGATAAATTGTGTGCCGGTTTTCCTCTGTAACTATTAAATTATGAATTTGAATTTTTATTATAACTATAAATTTTAATTTTTATTTATTTCAAAAATATTTATAGTCTATATTATGATGTATGAATCACCGCTATTAATCTTATTTGAAAAATATTTTTATTCCTCGGAAGAAATTATTTTTCAAAGGGTAGACGATCGTCTACTATGAATGTTATCACATTTTACAGTATTACAGTATTAATTATCATTTACAATTTGATTTGTATCCAAGACACTTACTAGTGTATGTTATATGTATTAATCTTGTATACATGTAATACGTTCAATTGACCGCTCCATATATATAATATTGAAGGCGCCATATAACAATTTCGCATTACACTTATTTTATTATTACAATTATTTGAAACGTTAATTTGATGCTTATTTCTTGACCACGGGAAAATTTAGATGATATTATTTATTCAGGTTAAAATGGCCCTTATTTAAATAATCATTCGATTTAAAGTTATTATTTATTACAGACTAGGTGAATTACTCGGCTTCGCACGGATCAGTCTCGGCCGAGACATAATTTTTAATGTATAATAATCCATTATAACTTATACTATTTAAAACCTAGTTCGGTGTAACAATTGGAGCTTATTTAGAGGGGGGAAAGTGGGTACCATCGCCCTGGGTGGCATATTTTTTTGGAATCAAAAGATGGCAGGATTTTTTTTGTAACCATCATCTATTTTCATTCGTCAATCTAAAAATTTTAAGTTTTAATTATGTTTTAAGATTTTGCACAGTGACCACATGGTGATTTTTATTTTCATAATTTTATTAAAAGTTGATCGCGTAAAATTCGTAAATAATGAATATTACCTTCCTTGAAAATCGTATAAGTATACATATAGGGGTGGCAATACAACTGTACCTGGGGAGTCAAAACTCTAAATACGTCTCTGTATTGGATATGAAGTAAATAAAACGAAATTTCAAATGAACCGTTATGGTAGTTAAGGTAGTATGCTGAATTACCCGATTTTGCATCATAGAATCGTCTTTTCCTGTGCTAATAGTTTTTTTTTTAAAATTCTTTCTTATTCCACGTTTAAAGTATTGGAGCGCCAAGTATGTCAAATCTAAAGTTTATTCATTTTGTCGTTTTTGAGATATAACGATGATCAATGAGTGGTATTTACATTTTTTCAAATAGAGTTTTATTTATTTATAGCTTACTAGGCAAGAAAACTGTGAGTGCTTAACTATGTTTGGGTGTTACACGTTGTAGAAGCTATGCCTTTTTAAGTGTAAATCATCCGACATTTTAATGAAGAAAAAGTCGTTTTTAAAAATTATTTTCAGTGTAATATTCAGATTCACTATTTTTTAGTTGCGCACTGAGATGTGTAACAGTGAGGTTTTTTCCGTTTTTTCGGTTGTTATAGGAACAACAAAACAACAACTGCTCGTTTGAGCCTTATCAGGCGTAATGATGCTTCCCTTTCCTTTTTTTTTACGATAAAATATCATGATATAATCTTTGTACTACATTTCATAAAAATTGGTTAAGTAGTATAGAAAGGAATAAGGGACATACAAATATTCATTTATATATATATGGATTACTTATAACTATCGTCTATCGTAATGTAAAGACTATTTATTTTTAGATTCATAGATTCTGAGTTAGATAAGAAATGTTTTAATTCTACTATGATTGTTAAATTGTTTTTTTTTTTTTTCTTTGGTTTCATTGGTTTCATTAAATACGGTTTCGATCAGAAAGATTTCTCAAATCATCCTTGAATAATAATTCAGATGGTAAATGAGTTTTAGTTAATAATTTTAGAGATATAATTTTTTAAATTTCAGATCAGTTTTTTAAATAATTGAGGAACACAGCGAAAATATTTTAAAAGGCCTTTAATTTCAACCTAGATTCAAATTTTACAAATGTACTACGAGTATATTTTTCTACACATGATTTTTTCACTCCAAATCGTTTTTTTTTTTTAGAATCAATGTACATTGGTTGCAAATTAAAAAATCACTACAGCAGTTATTTACATAAACTTATATTTCATTCAATCTTGGAGTTTCGTCCATTTTTTTTTTTTTTTTTGTTTTAACTAAACACGCTAAACACGTTTGATTTTACCAATAATGGTGTTAAATGATTGATTATATTTAATTAACCATACATTTAAAAAGGTCTATTAATAACTATAAAATATTATAATATTAATATCAAATTATAATACTCAAGGTTGTGATTTTATGGACAGTAATGAATAAAACATTAAATATTAACGAAATTCCAGATATTGGAAAATAATTCTGTTTGTAATACATAGGTACATCGTTAAAAAAAAAAAAAAATAGAATTCGTAATAAACGGAAAGTTACATTGGTTTTTTGGTTTCAGAGTATATCAAATTGACCGAATTTTATCAGCTAATGTGTTTCTGCAGGTTTGTAAAACACTAAAATTATCCATAACTAAGTTTAATCATAAACTAATAGTAAAATTAATTAATATTATGATATGTAGTACAATAAAAGGTTGAGATTTGTGGATATAGATATAACTGTAATAATATCATAAAATAAGTATTATATCAAATGTATACAGATAATTTAGAAAAAAAATAATTTAATGAGTCTATGATTATTTATATTTAAATTGGATAACTTCTATAGGGAGGGAATTATTTTGTTACAGCTATCGTTTTTAAACTCTTTTTTTTCTTTTTTTTTTCTTAACTTAAGTGTTAAGAAAAAAAAAGAAAAAAATAGTTTAAAAAGTAATTATATTTTTTAAACATTATTACTTGTTTTATTTGGTTTTACTGCAAAGGCTATGAATACCGATAAGTAAATCGTGATTTGATAAATTTGAGTACATTTAAAATTGAAGTACAAATGTACATGAATTTAAAAAAGAAAATTCATAGTCGATCGTACTCTACCGTAATTGAACAAGCACGATGCGTTTAGTGTTTAAATTATGTGATTATTTTTTCTTATTTGTTTTTATATTGTTTTTTTATTTATACTAGACATTAACTTTGGCTTTTGGATCAAATCACTTTGAATCGCCAAAGCAACCCAAATCTGCACATGGAAGTTCAATACGACCTGAAACATTGACTGTTAATAAAGTATTCTTTAACCCTTTCACCGCCATTGACGCACATATGAATCAATGATAAACTACATCGATAGGCCATTGACGCATATGTGCGTTCGATCGTTTATACTGTTATCAGATAATATGTTAGAAAAAATGATAAATTCTAAATTATAGTATTTTCAAAAACAAATTAAACTACATAAAAAAAAACATGGTACCATTCTTACCAAAGAAGTTACATGCATTTTAATATTATCTAATGTCCCAGGCTTCCCAAAATATTGTTATCAGTTGTTATGTTTTGCTAATTTGATATCAATGTTGGATGTTTTGAATTTTGATCGTTAGATGTTCATCACGTATTTTACTGCACACCTCAGTGACTAAGTTTATAATCATTTTTGTTATACTTATGTATTAAATTGTGATTATTCTACCCACTACCACCATATATTTATTTATTTTTTTTTTAAATACTTAATTTTTACAATTTATAATATATGCTTTATTAATTACCGGGTAATGATAAATTTTGAACAACCCTGGCTGGTCAATTAAAAAATACTTACAACTAATTAGGAAATTAATTAATTAATTTTTTTTTTTTTTTTTTTTTGCTGATAATTATTAATTCAGGAAATTAATTAAATATAATAAAAAAAGTGAAAATTCCAAAAATAAAAAAACTTGGCCTGTCAGTGGTGAGTAATTTAAAAATTCTTGGTAGGAAAAAGATTAAACGTATAACAACAGTGACCTCAGTTACAGATGAAAATATAAATGAACAACAGAATAATTGAAAAAAACTGTATATTCATATAGATATAAATCAAACTTATAATAGTACTTAATATTACTGAGATATATTAAATAAGTAAATAATTATAAATAAACAAATAAAAAATTTATCATCTCATATTATACATTTTGATAAAAGTTGTTGAGTTATTGAAAATAAAAGCATTTTATCGAACTCATATAAATTTATATTTATGTACTTATTTATATACCATGTGTTCATCAATTTAGGGAACACTGAATTTCTTGGCCGGATCATGTTGAAATAAATCGAATTTTTTTGTACGAGCTAGTGGTATACAAATACACATTTTTAGATAAATTTCAAATTTTTAACCTTTTCGGTACACGCATGCGCAATGCAACTTATTTTTTTTTTTATAGCAACCGATATCTTTGATACCAAATTCGGATGTACTAAATTTTTTAAGTAATTTTGACCAATTAACCATGACTCTAAAACCAAAATTAACTAAATGAGAGTCATTTCAATTTTAACAAATAACATATTTTTACAATTCATTATAAAATGCATAAAAGCAATTATAATTATTTATTTTGGTTATTTTTTGAATATTTTTACATATTTTTTTTTTTTTTTTATATGTTTTATAAACAAGGTTAACATAATATGGATGTACAATTATTTAATTAAAATTTATTACGTGGTTTTATGCATTTTATAATGAATTGTAAAAATGTATTATTTATTAAAATTTAAGTGGCTCTCATTCAGTCAATCTTGATTTTAGGACCGTGATTAACTGGTAAAAATGAGTTAAAAAAATTCAGTCTATCCGAATTCAGTATCAAAAATACCGATTGCTAAAAAAAAAAAAAATAAAAAAAAATAGTTGCATTCCGCATGCGCGTACCGAGAGGGTTGAAAATTTGAAATTTATCTGATAATGTGTATTTATATACTACTAGCTTCTAAAAAAAATACGATTTATTCCAACTTAATCCGGCCGAAAAATTCAGTGTTCCCTAAATTGATGAACAAACAATATATTTTTATATTTATATACATTAGGGTGGTCGTTTTTAGAGAGATATCATTTTTTTTTCAAAGTATATTATGTGAGACCTCTTCAATTTGTTCTAATACATATAAAAATAAAGTAAGTGCATTTTGGTCACGATAGACTAACCCTAAGACATGTCCCAAGAGGGTTGAATATTTGAAATAGAGAGTAGTTTTTCAGTTTCTATCTCACTAACTCAAAAACTAATCTTCTTACGATACAATTTTATAGAACCTTTATTTTAAATAAACATGTTACTTATAAGAAATGTCTATAAAAATGTCACCTGGCCTTAATCTTTACAAAAAAAAAAATGATATTGAATATAATGCGTTCTATAGAAACTGTTGATGTTTTAGAAGTATATCTATATATCAACAATAATAATACAACTGAAAATATTTTATACAATTTAAATAAAATTAAATTTTTTTAAAAAAAATATTATGTTAAAATATCGATGGATAACCTGTTTATTTTGTATTTTTACATTTATATAAAATGATTAATAAAGCTAATTAAAAACAGCAGGTATTATTAATACGTAGTATGGGTACTCACATATTCTCATATTTAGAATTTTAGATATTGGTTCTATATTGACGCAGAAAGTGCCCAATAAAAATATAGAGATGGCTTGTTCACCAGTTTAATAAAAATAAATAAATAGTTAAATTAACTACTTGTATGCCCATAGCAAGAATAAAAATATATAGTAATAAAATAAAAATGCTGGCCCTGCAGATTAGAAATCCTAACGCAACTTATAAATCAAATCTACTTCCACTAGACATAAGAACAAAGTTAGATGAAAAGCGCAGAGCTAGAGCGCTTTACCAACGTACAATTCTACCCTCACATAAAAAAAAAAAAATTACAATTAGCTAAAAAATTCTTTGAAAAAAATGCTTGTTAAACATAAATATTTAACGCTGGTTAATAATATTAACATTATATCTTTGAAAGTTGGTAGTCTCTATAAGGCCACAAAACAATTACTCCTATACAAAGCTTCTAACCTCCATTCAAAAAAAAACTTAACGACAGTCTTACTTCCTCTGACTCTGAAAACCCTGAATTATTCAAAATACACCTTTTTGAGATATTCCAACCACATCACGATATATTTGATCCCTATAACATAAGTTTAGTCGACATGTCTGTCAATGCCCTACTTCAACCTTCTCTTCCACTTAAAACTTTTTCACCGAATGATATAAAATACATCATTCAAAAATACCCATAAAACAAGTCTCCAGGCTTTGATCTTATCACTGCGTAAGTAGTAAAATATCTTCCTAAAAAAGCCATTATTCATCCTACACATATCTACAACTCATTAATTATACTCTTATTTTCAATTATTATGGAAATTTTCATCCATTTTCATGATCCAAGAGCCACATAAACATCCTGATTCAATCACATCCTATAGACCTATTAGTTTTCTTCCTTTGCAAAAATTATAGAAAAATGAATATTTATACGTATTCTGCCCATAATTGCTGGTATAAAGGTTATTTCTGACTATCAGTTTGGTTTCTGTTCCTCACATTCAACCAGGGCCGGATTTAAACATTATGGGGCCCTAAATGGTCCATAATAAAAATTGCATACCTACCTAAACTTATACCATGCGTAAAATATATTTATAGTTACAACTAAAAATAACTATTTATGTTAAATAAATTGAACAAGTTATACAGTAATATATTGTTTATTTTATTAATTAAAAAATATAATCTAAGGCTAAAATGTATTTATATTTTTAATAAAGAAAATAGTCAATTAAAAGTTAAGATTATTAATACAGTCATTAACCTATTATGTTTACATAAAAATTAGAATATTATAAATTGCATACTTTTCTTGATTTCTTTTTTGCAAAGTCATCTATAATATCATCAAATGACAGATTATCCAACACATCACTTTCAATGCTCATAACTGATAAAAAGTTCAAACGATCTTCATTCATTGTAGTTCGTAATCTATTTTTTATAATTTTCAATCTTGAAAATGTGCGTTCACTACTACAATTGGTGATCATAATTACTAAATACTTGCGTAATGCGATTTCAACATTTGGAAAAGCTGATATTACGTCTTTTTCAATTAATGTTTTGTACATAAAATGCTCATTACTCATTTCTGCTGGCTTGGAATAAAGTTTTATAAATTCAGAAAAATTAATTATTTCAACATCCAACAATTCATCTAAGTCGTCATCGTATATAGCTATAAGTTTTAATTCTTCGTTGCTAAGATTATTTAATTGTCCAAAAAATCCAAAACGATCACATAATGCTTTAGTTGCGTCAGATCGACATGATCAGCGAGTGGTAAAAATTCTTTTTGGTGTTTGTATTCTGACAGTTTTGTCGGTGGATTGTACATTTTTTTTTTAATTCATCATAACGATGCGTTGATGCAGTAAAAAAAGTATATATAACTTCTAAAAAATTAAAAAAAGATATAGCAGATGAACAACATTCAGCAGCAACTTTCCCAACTAAATTTAAGGAATGGGCTGCACATGGAACCCATGTTGCTAACTTGTTTACAGCAATTATTTTGCTTTGGAGACCATTATATTTACCACTCATGGCTGACGCGTTGTCATATGATTGACCTCGGCAATTATTTATTTCTATACCATTATTTTCCAAAACTTTCATTATGTTATTAAACATATCTTGTGCCTTATGTCCTTGATTAGGTAAAAATTTTAAAAATCTTTCAACGGGCTTAGAGCCTTCCATGAACCGAAATACTACAGTTAGTTGATCGACGTGACCTTCATCAGGTGTAGAATCTAGAGAAATAGAATAATATTTTGATATTTTTATGCGTGTCACTATCGCATTTAGAACTTGATGACCCATACATTGTATTAACTGTTCACAAATATTTGATGACAAATAATTAGTGTGACCACTCCCACAATTCCCTTTTTCTTGAATGTGCTTTTTCAAGAAATCGTAATATTCTGCTAAGAGTTCAAGTAAACCAAGGTAGTTTCCATTACTTTTAGATCCTACTAGTTCATCATCTCCTCTTAAAGCCAATCCACGTTTGCATAAAAATTTAATAACAATTATAAGTCTGGTCAAAATTGTTTTCCAATATGATTTTTCTTGCTCCACTTGTTTTTGAAGTTCTATATCAATACGTCCCAACATTTCTGATCGAAGTCCAAATGCAATAAATGAATTTAGATGATTTTTTGAAGTCTCATGCTCAATTAGACGATCACTAGAGTTTTTCCAATTGGAAAACCCTTCAGTTGTGAATTGTGTACGAGATGAAGTTGAAGACATTAATTTACATATAGAGCAATAAAGACGACCGTTGGAAGGGGAAAAACATAACCATATTCGATTAATAAAATTTCATGTTTATTATTTATTTAACAACCTATAGTAAAATATTAAATAAATTTATCTGTATATATAAAACAGTAAGCTGATTGACTGCTATCAACGCACAGCTCAAACCATTGGACGGATCTGGCTGAAATTTGGCATATAGATAGCTATTATGATGTAGACGTGTGCTAAGAAAGGATTTTTCGAAATTTTGAATTTAAAGGGTTGAAATCGGTTTAATATTTTTTGACCAGGTCGATAACTGCGCTATTAAAAATGAGTTATATTAAATAAAACTATTAAAAAATTATTAAAAAACTATTAAAAACTATTTAAAAACTATTAATTTTATTTTTGGTAGTAAATGACGGGTGTTGCATAAATATTAAACAAAAAGATCCCGCAACAGGTGCCAAAACAAATAAGAATGTTAGTTCAAAAAATTATTATGCATATCGGTTGATGATTAGACGCTATCAGAACTAAGTTATTTTATGATGCATAAGCTTTGTCAACAATTCATGGTCGAAATATATATAAAGATAGACAGCGAACGATTTCGATACTTCGATTTCGATTCAATCAAAAAAAGCTGCGTGCAAAAGATTCTCAAAACAATTGTTAGATATTGGAGATGGGAAAGTTACTACAGATGAAACGGGATGTATAAAATTACAGAACGATATCTGCACAATCATTTATTCGCAAGATGCTCTCATTGACCAGATATGTCCCAGTGTACACAAACAATACACAAATCATGAGTGGCTGGCAGAAAGAGCAATTTTAGTAGCAAAAAATGTGGAGGTCAACGAATTGAATCTCAAGATACAAAATTTGTTACCAGAAAACTTGGTGTCATACAAATCTAGATACAGTTTGCGATGCTACTGAAGTTGTAAATTATCCAACAGAGTTTTTAAACTCATTGGATGTATAGATTATTAAAATTATTTAATTTTAAATTTATTATAAATATTACTTATTTGTTAAAACAATTGAAAAGTACAGGCCCATGAGTATTCTTGGCTGATCATAATGAAATAGCGAGATTTAGTCGAAAAGTGGAATGTACAAAATAATAAATAATTCTCAATAAAGGCATAAACGCTATAAACAGCGATAAGCCGATAACGATTATAGACGTCTTGAATTTTCCAACATTTTACATTGTGATTTGTGACAGATTACATTATGATTTTTATATATACTCATATAAACATACACATGTAATTATACAACCCGCAACTTAACGTCACCGTGATAATGCAATGATAACAACTGTAGTATACTGTAGTACAATTTAATTTATATTTTATACCTAATTAATTTTTATTTTCAAAACTATATTTTTTTTTTTAAATATAGTTTGAGAACCCAAATTGCAATTTTTTTATATTTCTGATTCGAGTCTCGGGGGCCCCTAAAATTTGGGGACCCGGGGCATATGCCCTTGATGCCCCCCGTCAAATCCGGCCCTGTATTCGACTATTCGTTAAGTCTACAAGGTTGTAGATGCAATATAGCACTCACCTGAACAAAAAATTATATTGTTCGTCTGATTTCCTTGATATTTTGCAAGCGTTTGATAAAGCTTGTCCCGTGGATTTACTATATAAATTAAAAAAATTTCTTCCTTCATGCTTTTATCTTCTCATCAAATCTAATCTGACTGAATGCACCTTTCAAATGCGATACGGTTCAGCTATAACAGGCATAAACAATATAAAAGTTGGGGTTCCTCAGGGTGAAATTCTATCTCCCATTATTTATTATATATTCGTATCTGATAAACCAGTTACCCTAAATACATCAGTAGCAGACTATGCTGGTTATAAGGTAATTATACCTATAAATGATGATCCAATCTTAGCATCCAAAAATCATCAAATTCATCTGGAATCTATGGATGACTGGTATATCAAATGGTGATTAAAAATAGACAATATTAAATTTACTCATACTAACTTTAATCTGAGACTTTCTCCTTCTTCAAAAACTACTCTGAACGGAGTTTCAATTCTTTCCTCCACTACAGACAAATACCTTGGTCTTACAATAAATTAACGATTAACATGGGCTCATATAAGAGATAAAATAATTTCTCTGAATAACTGTTTACGTATCCTTAAACCTCCAATTTCTAATAAACACAATTTAATTAATATCAAACTCCTCATTTACAAAACATTATTAAAACTAATTTGGAATTATGGCCATCATCTTTGGAGTAGTACAAAAATATCCAACCTCAATAAAATCCAATCCTTCCAGAATACTACCTTAAGAAATCTAATAAATGTTCTCCCGTATATTTCAAACCATAATCTCCACTCAGATCTGAAAATAAAAACAATAAAATGCTTCTATAAAAGATTCCACAATCACCTCTCTTCGCATTCAAATCCTTTTTTTTTTAGTTAAAAACCTATATTTTTTTTCAATTCTATGTAGCCTTCCCAGTTGCTTAAAAAGTAAATGGTGTAGAGACCTACCTAAAAAAAAAACATTCCAATAACAATTCATCTTTATAAGTGAAAATCCACAGTCAAAGTGTCATCATTGGGTGGCTTTTTTTTCAGTACATGTTTTATCACATATCTGTTATCACATATTCTTATTATGTCTATGATATAGAATTTATATTATAGATTATATATTTCGACTTTAATAAGAAAAAGAAAAAATCATGGTGAATATGGAAATGAGATTCAACAAGTAAAAATCGAGTAAATATTCCAAAATGTGCAAAATTAAATTGGTTATTTGAATATTTCAAGTAATGAAGCATATTTCTACCTCGCTCCCTATTAATTTGGATTCTATAGAAAAATATGACGAATACATAAATATCAGCTCCCCAGTATTAATAGGGTATCATCATTATTGTGATTATTATACCGTAAATTATACGATTAGCAAACACAATTGTTATAAACCATAAAGAAACCCATTATTATTTATTATGGAATTTTATTCTATGTTTCGTATCATTATGATATTTATTATGTAGTCCAATTTTACATTTAAGTTTTGGATTTTTTTATTACCATTTAACTGTAACGAAAAAAAATAAGTAATTATAAATCGTTATCCAACCATCGAAGTTACTTTTTACAATGCCGCAACGGTGTTGTGTTTTACGTAAGCGTACTTTTAGTCCTGGGATAATTGTGTTAGAACGTTCTTGTTGGTAAACTTCTTGTCAGGTGTATTAAAGTACAGTGGACGATAAATATATGTTTAGACTGTACATTTTAAATATATAATCGTACAAGTTATATGATGCAATTCGTAATTCATAGTTCATTAAAATGCTGATTCTCATCATAATAGCACCATTGTATCATAAAGATATATTTATGTAAATAGTAATTCCTAAATATTCGCAATAAAAATACGTACGCGACGCTATATCATGATTAATCTTTTGAAGATTTATATATGATTACAATAATCTTCTTTTTACGTTTATATCTTATTATTGATATTAATTTTATTTTAGATAATACACTCATATAGTTCTCAGGATAAGAAATAGTTTCGATTGATGATCATCATCCTCTTATAATTCAGACACAGAGTTTGCATTTTTCTATTCAAAAATAATATTCAAAAGTAAAATAAATAATTTTTGCTCATATAAAATGATATATCATTCTTTATACCAATGCCCATTTTTTTTTTTTTTTTTTTAGAAAAGGACCTAATTAATGAATGGACATTTTTTTTTTTTGTATTCATTGTTCAATGAGAAACATACGTATTGTGATTCAAATAATAGCCGTAAAAGAATTGATCATATTGAATTCATACATAACTCATGGCATTTTTAATTTAAGTATAGATATATCTCTAAATTGAATTTTGATGAACTAATAATAATTCGTTCATATATTAGTAAATAAAACGAAATAAATAGCCCCATAAAATGCGTGACATATAAATTTATACGATATTTTTAAAGATAAATTTGACTTTTTAATCAGTATTAGAATAACCATTAAGATACTGACGGTACACTAATTTGTGTAATATAAAGTGAACAAGATAAAAATATCTTAAAATTATATATAATTTGTATTTATGTATTGTTAAAAAAACTAAATCCAAAATTACATCTTTACTATTAAACTGATGTTTAAACCGTATTATCGACAACATACTCGTTAAAAAATTATTATGTACTTCAAAAATTGTAACTATACGAAATATTCGCTCAGATAAAACTCAATTTCTTGTGTTCTCGAATAACACTTATCCTAAAGCGCCTTACACTCGTTCATTTTTTGTTTAAGACTTGACTGAACAGGTCTGGCTGTTCAAGAAAATCCTAACGTATGTATACAAAAATTGAAAGCTCGTCAGTCCTGGGTACGGCGTGAACTGAACTGGTTGTTTTTGATTTTTTTTGAATTGGTGCGAACGACCACGTGCACATGTGAATATATTAAAACTTTTCAATAAAGCTTATTGGAATTATATATGTATTATATACTATATATATTACTATATTATATATATATATATATATATATATATAGTATTTTCATTGTATCAAAGTACATAATACATATAATAATTATAAAACTACTGTAAACGATTAACTTCAGTACTTTTAAATTATAATAATAGTATGGACTCTTGAAACTGGCCACAAAAGACTAATCGAATTTATTGAACTTTACCAAGAAAACCCATGTTTATTAAAAGTTAAGTCATTAGAATAAAGTCTGAAGTCTGAAGTTACCACACTTAACTAATCTATAATACGAGTATCGTGTAATGAAACACAAGATCTTACTTACCTGAACACACTTACCTTAAGTTAAGTTTGAACTAATGACTTAACGTGTGTAGGGTGCTTAATGAACGCTGCAATTATGCATTTGAATTAAATAACTATAAAGTTTACATTAAACAATGGTATACAAAAATTGTTTTTTATAATCCATTAAATCTATTTTAACTCGGATTTTAACGAACCAGAATCAATGTTCTACTTTTCATGATCGTCATTATAATTGCTGTAAACGGTTAAAAGATAATATTTTTACATGAGTATATTATGTTTAATTTAATAATAGAGCTAAAATGAAACAAAATGCTGTAAAGAAGATTATCTAATCATATTATTTCTCTAGTAAAATATAATTCTATGTAAATTACAATCACACGTACCTATAATACATTAAATATTAATAAGAAAATAGATTATATATGATTAGAATATTAAAGGAAATAAATAATCTATTTATCGATTTTTTAGAGAAAACCGAATTTATTATAATACTTTAATAATTTATGCAAATATTTTAAAATCAAAGCATTAGATATTATGAATCAGCTTCAAATAATGACACATCAGTAAAACACCTCATATACATACAATCATTTGATGGGTATTTAGCGTTAGAAATGTTGAGATTGTAATGAAATTAACTTACATTTTTACATAGTTATTGAAGCCATTTACGTGGAACATAAATTAGATTACATAGTTGACACGTGGCCGTGAACGTGTAAATAACTTCAAAGTAATAGAAGTCAATCCCGTATACATATTCCTTGAACTCTCACATACGTAATATTTTGTTTACAAGCATTATTTTCACTATACATTAAATTAAATCAATATATTAATTAAATTACCTATTTAAAATTGTTTACTGTTATAATTATACGAACCTACACGATTGTTTATGTATCCAATGCTTTACACTAATTATAGTTTTTGAATTAGTTTGGCTTCATTGAGACACAATAAAATACAAATTGTCGATGCACCACATCGAACTTTGCATTCGTGTAAGCAGTCATACGTACTGGATTCATATTCAGTTATTGTCAGTTTTTGTCAAAAATATCCGCTGCTTTGAAAAATAACCGTACCAATAAGCTGACGTAAAAAAAAAAAAATCCAAAAATGAAAGGCTTTCAGTGAGTGATTAAAAAAATCGTTTCATTCAATAATTTTGCTTTACTATCGGAGAAAAAAATCAAGATTTACAAATGTTGAATAAACGAGGATAACTAAATATCTGTGGACTATTCTTGAATATCTATGTCAATGAGTTATGATGTTAGTAATGCAATTGGTGTCCGTAGTGTTCCAGTTCAGTGCTATAGCCTAAATCCGTATCTTATACGTTTTTGAATCCACATGTCTGCAAATTATTCATATGTGACCACACGGTTATCCAAACACCTGGACATGTATGTGCCTTTTCGGCACATGAACATTACCGTCATAATAGTCGAAATCACGCGTAAGTAACTTCGGCTGCGTGAGTCACAATCCGTTGCATATATAACGGAAACCACCCTTGACTTATCATTGATCGGCTATAGTGAATGCATTCTCTTTACCGTTGACAAATATGCAATTCACAATCTAATGATATTTCAAAATTTCATTTTTATCTTTTATTTATTCGTGACACTAAGTAATGTTTTAAAATCCTGTGTGAGTGAGGTCCCGAACAAGTCTCTTTGCTCGGGGTAATCAAGCTCCGATAAAAAGAGTGGACTGCATATATATATATATATACAATCAAGTAAAGGTTATAATATATATTAACAAATTAAACATGTAAAAAGAATAAAAAAAAATAAAATAATAATAATAACTATTATATCAATAAATGAATAATAAACAAATATTACTGCGTACTGCGCCATTTCAACAGCCGACGATAAATATTACGTGGCAACCACCAAATTAACGTAAAATACACGATATCACAAAATACACACGCGGCAACAACCAACACAAAGGAAAGGACGACACACCAACCGGTCGCGGCGACCCGTATATATATATATATATATATCGGGGATGGCGGCGCGAATAGGTCAGTGAAGGGAAGGGGTTTATCGTTATCTAGAAAAATTCGACCGTTATCTAGAATATTCGACTGTTAACGCGGTGATATGGATACATCGATAGAATGATCGAGAACCTTCTTGATCATTCCCGAATTGTACCCAACAATCCAATTCCTAAGTAGAGCAATGATATCTATACTATCACGGTAGTCGGCGGTTATGGAAGACATATTTTGAATGGATGAAAATCAAAATCGAACGTTCAAATAGTGAGTGTTATAACACTGTTGTGTTAATCAGAAAACATGATAACTTCCACATATTATTTTTATTGTTCATAGAGTATGACAGTGCTTCCCAAATGTTTTCGACTCACGGCGCCCTTTTTAATTCAAGGCGACCTTCCCTAAGTCATAACTTGGCTAATCATATGGACAATTTTGGAACAGATATTATTTCATGACGGCGCGGCACCCTTGTACAGATATCACAGCGTACCAGGGCGCCACGGCGTACACTTTGACAACCGCTGGAGTATGGTATAAAAAGTTACCATAATTTGATAAACATACAGGCAGTGTCAGTCTGGCTCATGATCGGACCTCCGTCAAAAAAATTTCAATGAGACCCTAAACCACATAATATTGGAATGAGATTCATTAAATACCCACCAAAAATGTTTTTCTCACTACCCTCAAATTCTACTCTAAATTTTAATTTATTATATTTATTATTATTTAAGTGTTAAGTTGTCTGCAAAAAAAAAAAAAATAGTTATCATTTCTAAGTTCGTTATCTGAAAAATTTATATTATCAAAAATATTGGTTAAAATAATTGAATATTGTCATAATGGCTGAAAATGTAAGTATAATAAATAAGTTGTACGAGTCGTATGTAATATACATATTTAATTTATATGGTTAATTTATATATTTTATAAAAATGTACTTAATGAAGTATGTATTGGCATTATTTTCAAAAACATGTATGAAAGTATATATGTATAAAGAATATATTATAATTCTTTAAATTGTATTTTACCGCGCTCTGCACGGTTAATGTGGTTATAAGGTGATTAGTGATAACAATAATAATGATAAGCAAGTTATGATAAAATAAATTAATTGTAATAAGGAAGATATGTAATATTATAATGAAATATGTAATACCTAGTTAGTAGTTTAGGAATTGACATTTTATTGAATAACAAACATTTATTGTCGTTTCTTTATATTTAGGTAAGTTCTGTATATAATATAAATAATATGTAATAATAATAAATAAAACTTTATGTTTAGAGCAACACAATACCCGTGTGATTTATTTGTGGTCAATTCCTGAATAAAATAAATAAAAGTCTTATATATGTATAAGTAAAACATATGTATCCAGTAAGTTTATTTAATTAAGTATTAGGTAATATTTAATATTATAAATTAATTTAAGACAAGTCTAGATCAGTAATATTGAGTTATTACGTTACTTTTTATATATACTGCGTTAAAAGAATGTAGATAAATCAAAATATTTTAATTATGTGTATGAATATATAGGATTGATTTAGGTAAAAGAAAAAAAATTAATTGTAAAATAAATGCTACTATTGCTATGGCTATTCATATCTAGTTCCTAGTGATTTTTTCGAACTGCCTCATTGACTGATGTTTTTTTTTTTTTATTTCTATTTTAATGATAGGTAAAACATGTTCAAGTTCTAAATATATTATTTTTACTCCCACGTACAGTGCGTAATATGCGAATTATAGATAATTATTTATAATAACTTTAGAAATTTGGCATGATTGCAAATTGGGAATACCTGACTTTTTTTTTTTATGGGGGAGATTTATTTATTTAAAAATAATGATATTTTGACTAGAGCTCTTAAAACACGTGTCACGGAATTTACGTGTACACGTGAAATACATGTTTATCCAAAATATATATCCATTTTTACAATGGTAAAATTAATAATTTTATGTTATACACTTGAAGTTTTAATAAAATATTAATAGTACAGTATTAAGTTAAGGATATACGTTTTTATTTTGGATTTTACACGTGACACGTGAATTCCGTGAATTCACGTGTATTAAGAGCTCTAATTTTGACCAATAAATATACAGACTTATTTTGTGAATATTTTTGGACTTATATAAAATTGAATAAAAGTGAAACAAAGAGAGAGGAGACACTTGTTATTTACCGATTTATTAATTTAAAGAGTTAGTGATATGAAAAAATCAATTTATGTGGATTAAAACTCAATTGAAGGAGCGTAAAAGAATACGCTCATATACTTTTACACGTATACATCACGATAGTAAATAATGAATAGGAACTGTTTAATTTATTACAATTTAAGAATATTTATATTGTCTGAGGTTATATTTTATATTTCATTCGATTAAAAATATTGTGCTTATATCAAACAGTAATAAATATAATGATTTAGATTGTTTGGTAAACTATATAGATTAACTTGAAAACTAGAATACTTGGCAGTTTAAATTCAATATAATTTCAATTTTTGCAAGTGTTTGTTAAAATTGTAAAATGTAATTTGTTTACAACTGAAAGGAAAAAATGTTTAAAAAACATTTATAAGTTTTCATACACTGATTGAAACCAATTCAAAAATGTTTGTTTAATATTTACCGAATACTGAATGTTAATGTAACAACACTTAGGTAGCAAATTAGGAATAAAAATAAAAGTATAAGTAATCATTATAATACGACATTGATATTTTAGAATACGTAATTAAAATTTTTAATACGAATTACATTTTAACATATTTTGATTTTCAATACATCTTACTGCTGATGGGGTTGGAATCAATTCCTTCGAAGATGGAAATGTAAGAAATACATTTGTATAAGGAATTTACATGAAATTTGTTTATTAATCATTATTAAATCATTGGTGGTTTAATATGAGAAAATTATGCAATAAAAGCTATACATTTGGTTTCGCTGGACAGTCATTATTTGTAATAAAAATATCTACAATGTTAAACGCTTATTATAATAACTCCTGTCGGTTCAGTATACTTACATAGTTAGAATATTCCTTAACATCTTTTCCCGTGTAAATTTGGACATAATTTTTCGAATATTCCTAATTTATCATTGTTATAAAATTTATAATAATTAATAATACTACACAGGCTTGTGCTAAAGTGAAACAAGTAGCTAATGTCTGATATGAAGTAACCTCTTCGGTTATGGTAATTTATATAAACTTTACGCGGTATCCTCGTATTATACGTTTAAAAACTTTAACTCGTCGAGAGGAATATTTTTAACGGTTTTTTTTTTAAGTTTATTTAGAATCGTTTAGAGGTTAGTTATTTATTTCGATTCAGAAACTCGCTTTGTAATATAATAAATATACTAAAATGACTATGAAACTATTTTATTGGAAATTCTACGTATTTTTTTTTTTTTATTAATATTTATATATGACCATTTTTTTTTTTATAGATATTTCATACATAAATAAATTATTTATTTATTAAGTTGCACAATTTGTATTTGATAAAAATATTTTCTACAGTCAATGTTCAATATTAAGTCAAAATATTATTACTATATTAACATGTGCAACGAAAAAGGCAGTAACTCAAAAAATAAAAATTAAGTTACTGCTTTATTACTGTAGAAAGTTCTTTGCGCTGTCTCCACGAAAACGGCAATAACTATATCATGATTTGAACACAAAATAAATATTTTAAAAATTGCTGCAAATAAGTGCAGTCCAACGAAAATAGAAATAACTCAAGTTACAATATCCTAAAATAAATGTTATCGCCGAACATGAAAGTACATTGAGTAGCTGCTTTATTCTCTGGAATGTTTTTCTACTTCTGGTAAGTAACAACTTGAAAGTTTTCACTTCTATAAATAATATTTTAATATTTTAACATACTTAGGCATAAGAACGTATTTACTATTTAATATACCTACAAGAATAATAATATTGTTAATTTTAGTAATAATAATTACAAATTATAATATTATGATAATAATTAAAAATATTAAATTAAGTATAACAGTGTTGATATAAACAGATTTATAAAATTAAAAAAATGACTGTTAACTTATGTTATTTAAAACATAATACTAACTATCATTTTAATTTTTTTCTTTTAAATTAATTTAATGCATTCTAATAAAAGATAATTTTTGTGAATTTAACTAGGCAGTAAAATATATTTGGTTATGACTCCCCAAATATCCATAAATCGTATATTGTTTTAATTATTTAAAATGTGCATATTTAGGCAACCTTGCTTATTAAGATGTCGTTTAAAATATTATGATAAAATTAATGAAGATATTCGGGTCAAAATGTTTGAGTCTTATTGGACTCGGAAATCATATGAGAAAGTGGCACTTTATTGGATAGTATCAAAATAAACCATCCCTTAAAAAATATTCTAAAAAATATTATTTTAATGTAAGTGACATTGAAATTCAAGTTTGTTTAATATTGTTTATAAATACATTAGCAATCTCTGACCAAGTTGTTCATACAATATGACAGAAATTGGAAAATTCTGTGACTATTTTACTAGATAGCCATGGTATACATAAAACCCAACCACACGAAATTTCATTTGAGTTAAAAAATGATGTTCGTGAGCATATCAATTATTTTCCTGTTATAAAATCACACTATTAACAGGGAAAATATAAAAAAAAAGAAAAAAAACAATATTTAGAAAGTACTCTATCTAAAACAAAATTACATAAAATGGTTCAATAATAGATTTAAAATAAGGATGTTAGTATTAAAACAAGAAATACAATACTACGTCGGTATATAGATATTTTCATTGAATGTAACTATGGTTTCATAAACCAAAAAAAGATTTATGTGACGTTTGTGAGTGGTACAAGATGCTCAATATTTCAGATTAAGAAATGGAAAAAATTTATATATAATGAACATAATCAAAGTAAAACTATTGCTAGGGAAAAAATAATCTGAACAAAGAAAGAAATTAAAAGGACAAAGAACTTTGTATAGCCATATTCGATCTTGAAATAGTTCTTGACACACCTCAGGGAGATGTAAGCAGTTTTATTACAAACGTAAATTTGTTACGTACAATTTCACTATATTTGATATTGGAAAGAGTCATGAATATTGTTTATAATTGTTTTTTATGGATTCAATTTATGGGTAGTAGAAATTCCAATGAAATTTCAACTTGTCTATTTAAGTTTTTGAAAATGATCAAGGATCAAGGAATTAAGGAATTTGTATTAAATTCTGAAAATTAGAGTAATCAGAACCAAAACCGTTATTAATCTGATAAAAAAACATCAGTTAAATGGAATAATATAAAAGAGGTATTTATTAATTTAAAATCACGACATTTACTTGAGCTAAAATACAATAAAAGTTCAACAGACTTCCGACAAATAAATATTATAAAATATAGAAAAAACAAAGAGTGTAATATATATAACAAATACTTGTTTTCCAATAAACTATATGAAGAACAATTAAGTTTAGAATAAGAGAAAATCGAAGATCTGATATCCCTATATAAAATGAGTCTTCTACCTAAAACATATTGTACGGCAGTTAGCGGTTGCACACCGGAACCGACGATCCAGTGGACTAGTGCTTGGATGCATGGACGGCGCTCGACAGAGAATCCGATCGTAAAATAGTTAAATCGTCGTCTGGAATAAAACCTAAGAGAGTGAGAGAAAGAGTGGACTGTATGGTTAGGTTTGGGGGTGACGTGGATGAAGGTGAGGTAACCGACTAGAATAATTAATAAATATAACAGTTGTTAATTTTTATTAGAGAATCGTACAACAGAAAAACAATATATATTATGAACTTATGGACTAAGTGAGTCGACCACATACGGTCGCCCGAAATAATGATAGTTAATCGTAATAAAAGAATAACAATAATAAATAACAAATTGATAACGACGTACGACCTGGTAATACCAACGCAGAATTGGAGTTGGATAACGGTATTGTCGATGGCCAACCTGTCACAACAGTTAGAAGGTTCCTTGCCGCGTATGTAGAGGGCACCGCTGGCACATGCGAAATCAACTTGGCACCCGACGACGACGTCACAAAGGCACGGACTGAAATACGGGAATTCCCAACCGTTCGGGTGACGAACACGACGTGTGCGAACAAATAAAAAACTCGCGGAACGATAAAAAAAAAAAAAAAAAAAAAAAACAGTGCAATAATGGTTGGCACGAGCGCAACGATAGCGATCGGAAACTTTACAATTGCAACGAGAGCACGACACGTAAAAAGATTTTCTGAGGTATCTCGATGACGAGAACGGAATGGATAAGACGGTAACGGTCAAATGGCGTGGAGTGCTACGGGCGGCGAAATATATAACAAAAAACACTTACGATAGAGTGGCGTACAGCGACGCGACGTCGGCGAGTGTCAGTGTTAACGGTGGCGACGCACCGGTACGCACAATAGCGGATATATTAATTTGTCTAGACGGCTATATAAAAAAAAAAGGAAAACAAGAAGAACAACGGTGATGATGAATGCGCAAACGACCGACGGCAGACCGTTCTCGGGAGCGGCCGGTGGGCTAGAGATCGGAAGCAGCACAGCTAACTACCTCCTCTCGAGCAGTAGATCATGTTGTCGACCAAGTCTGCAGGAGGCCAAAACGCCGAGATCCTCGCGCGACATTTGTACCCAACACTTATAATTAATTTTATGAAAATCTCGACAAAAAAAAAATTTAACTTAAATATGTATTAAAATTTCCTATTTTTATTATACTTTATTGCATTTTATTTAAATGTAGAAAGTAATTTTATTTATTTTTATTTAATTGCAATTAATTTGAAAAAGTAACTATTTCTATTGATATTTTTAGTTACTATTTCATTTTATTTATTTTTTATAATACAATCTACTATTGTATTTTCTAATTTTAAATTTATAAAAAGATGTTATCCATATTATTTTTACAAAAATTAATTTTTAAAGGTATATATTATTATTTATTTAATATTACATTTTTTATTTATAAAATATCATTATATTAAATATTTTATTTTACAATATTGAGAAATTTTAATTTAATTTTTATTCATCTATATATGTATATAAAATGGTTGTAACCTGATTTACCACTTTTTTCGATAGGAAAATCTCAAGAAAATATCAATTATAGTGAAATAGTTATCATCGCATATTTCAGTTCTTCACCAATAAGATTTTTTTCATGTTTCAATAAAATAAAATAAATATCAGAATAATAATTGTAATTTAAAGTTTAATTTGTTTCTACTTAAATGTTTCGAAAATTAAGTTACTTCCAATTTAGTTGAGCATGATGATATCAACCATAACTTCTGAATAAAATATGAGATACATCTAAATGTATAATCAGGAAATTTAATTCGGTGTTTAAATATTTTTACCTTTTTCATTTTATGTAACACATGAAAAAGAGAAGTAGAAGACATAAAACATAAAATAACGGCCAGAAGAATGTGATTTTATGGTGAATATTACATATTGAAACTTTATTTTATATATTTTTGCGTATTTTGTATATTTTTGAACAAATATCATATATTTTTTTTTAATTTGTGTGTAAACGTTTTTCGAGGAAGATTTTAAATTCCTCATAATCAATCAAAACTCGGTGAAAAGGAAAAAAATAAAATTCACGTTTTTTTTCCTCTGTCGTCAATCATAGAATTATCGGGAACAATAATTTTTTTATTTTTTATTCTATAAAATTCGCAATTTAATTTTTGGGAGTTATATGATTGTTCTTTTAGAATTGTTTTTTATTACTTATCTTCCGCAACAAAATTCGATCATGAATTTAAAATATAAAACTAATAAATTCTAAAGACTTTAGTTTAGGAAGCATTTGAATTTTTTTTATTTTAATATAATTAAGCCGTTTTGTATGATTGATAGTTTTATAAAAGAATAAAATATTGAATCCTAGACTAAAAAAAATAAAATAATCGACTTGAAACGACGAATATAATTATTATTATATATAGTACGAAGTTATATAATAGTAATATTACATTGATCACGACTATTGGAGAAAAACAAAATATATAAATATATCTCAATTGAATTAGATAAAATAATAAATTAAACAAAAACAATTACGATGATGAGATTAGTGACATTTAACACGTTCACTGCGGGATGACGCCTTGAGGCGTCATTTCTATCGTTTCCCATGTGCGGATGACGCCTTAAGGCGTCATTTATACATTTATTTTCAACTATTTTTAATTTTATCAGCGTTGCGTTTTATTTTTTTTTTTCGTCAGCGTTGTTCAATATATATTACTGTATATGTGTGTGCAATCCACACCTCAAATTTTCTATTTTTAGGTCTACAGTAAGATTTGAACGGGGAATACTTTTATATTATTGTTTCATGTTATTTTAGCATTATTTTATCAGTTGTTCGCGAATGGTCGACTGTGTAATACGTGATTATAACTGTTCGGGATTTGACTGTAAAATACGTGACTATTACTATCCGCTATTTAACGACTTAATTGACGAATCGTATTCTTATTTTTTTACAATATGAGTAATAAATTTAATGAATCTGGTCCAATTGTTTTATAAATAATATTATAATAAAGTATAAAAGTTTATGAATGATAATTATTTTTATTCATATATTTATACAATGACTCCCAATGGCGTCAAACAGCGTCTGACTAAAACATTATTCAGTGACGCTGATGACACCAATAGGCGTGATAAAAATAAAACACGTAAATTTGATCAGCACCGGGGAATGGGTATACAAAAATTAAGCCACAGCGAACTCGTTAAAAAGTAGTGGGATACTGATCCAGATAATATTAGATAATAATCAATATTAAATTATAACGTTGTGTATGATGTGCACGCCGTGTGAAAATATTTTGTCATCATGAACGTAGCAGAATTGCCTATATGGAGTGCCGTGTTATGATTTTAAATGTATTGTGATGAAGGACTGGAACCTATAGGTTTTTTCGGTTCCGGTTTCGATTTCGGTTTTTTAAAAGGGTAAGGGTTCCAAAACCGATTAATTTTGGTTTATTCTGATTATTATAGATTTATTAAAAAATAACACGAAATTATTTATTTATTCTTATTTAAATTGTAATTGTTTCATTTCATGAAAATAGAAGGTATTATGAATAGTTAAAAAAAATAATTACAAATATATTAAATATATATATATTACATCAGCCTATTATATTTCTTTGAGTTAGGTTAAGTTATTTTATTCCAACTCATAGTAAGAATTTGTAAAATATTTTGTAATATTGTGAAATATCTAAATTTTAATTAGGAACCAAAGTTAATACTGGCTTCTATTTTTGTTACAAATTTGTACAAACATTAATTATATTTAAAATTTTAATAGACAAGATAGATGATATTTAATATCATATATGAGTATATTATTCTCATTATAAATTGTATTGTATTAATAAACATACAATAATAATAATAATAATAATAATAATAATATTACAAATTTATTTATTATATGCATTACACTATTACAGTTTACAACACAAAATAATAAAAACATAAAAAGATTTGATTTTTATTTTTCTGAAACGACAAATAGACAAACAAAATAGTCATTACTATTGTTTTACTAATCTAAATAACTGACCTAAATTAACCCTTTTATAATTAAGGTTACGTTTACGATTACGGTTTTTAATTTCTTGTTCCGGTTTCAGTTACGGTTCCTAAATTTTAAAGGTTAATGGGTTCTAGTATCGGTTCTTTTCGGTTACTGCTCCTTGCTTGTCATGCTCATCTCTCGCTATTTATACCATGTGATTTATATGTATTTAATATTTTTTTGGTACAATTATTATATTATATACATTACTACATATTTCATTTTTGTAATTAATCTCAGCGCATAAATCTGAATTTTAATTAAAGTTTTCGTTAACTGTTAATCCTTCCAGGTATAAAATCAATATGGGGTACCGAACACAAGAAAAATCACTACAGTTTTACAACTGTTTTATTAGTAAGCAGTATTAAAAGGCATTACATTATAATAAAAAAAAAACTACATAAAACATTTGTCGATATAATTGAATACGTTAAATCATTTTTTTCCAAATATGATTGAAAAAAATCGATAAAGGTTATCTAACATTATGTTATAATCATGTTTATCTATAATATGTAAATCAGATAGGACAGACTAAAAAGAGTTTTTCGGTGATGGATGTTAAAACGGTACTTTATACTCGTAGTTGTGATGATTACTGATAGTAAAAATGATTGCTGATGTATTACGATAATTACTATTATGATAATTATATATATATATATATATATTTATCAAGATAATAGTTACAATGATGGTGTTAGAACGCCGATACTAAAATATCAAAGTTATAATGTAATATACTATATTTATTGGTAAATTATGAATTTTCGAAAATTTCACGGATAATTTTAACGACACAGTGATCACAAAGATCAATAATTGGACTTTACGGGTGCAAAATTTTAAAATTCCAGAAATCTCTAAAAGTTCCTCTAAAAATCCATAAACGCATAATTATTTGTGCACACAAAAATCAAACGGAACGTCTTTTTCGAGTTGAAAACAATGTCGTTCCGTTTTCCTGTTTTCACGAAAGGAGGATTAACTATCGAAATCGTATCGATATTTTAGGACACACTGATGGATATAAACGTCGTTGGTTATCGTTATGGTTCCCCGTCCAAGTGCAAAACAATAATTATATTTGAATGTAATCACAT
Organism: Sipha flava; assembly: GCF_003268045.1. NCBI lineage: Eukaryota > Metazoa > Arthropoda > Insecta > Hemiptera > Aphididae > Sipha > Sipha flava. The sequence goes on from NW_020272843.1 coordinate 1,478,412, forward strand.
TACACCGAGCTAACCATGTATTTGGCTCCGGTCAGATGATATGGCGATGAGATACAACATTATGATTAAAATATTGCTACTCACACACACATATATATATATATATATATACGTATATAGAACGTAGCAAAACATGGATTGAAGAACAAACAACAAAAATAATAAATTGATCATGCGGACAAAGCGTTTAATGGACGGAGAATATCCGATTAGAAAAGGAAATTTTGGTTGAAATAATGGATGAAGAACCAGGGTTACGACGAGAACAATAGTATCTGGCGAATTATTCGTATAGTTAAAGGTGTAATAAACGGGAACGAAAAGCATTTCTAAGTTATGGTGTCAAATACGAAATGCTGGTGGTCACAACTATTCATGCAAGAAAAAGACGTTGTACACTATTGTATTTTTTTTTTTTTTTTTTTTGTTTTTAATATTTGTAAGTTACAATTTTACAATAAAAAAAACAAAAAAAGTGATATATGTATTTTCTAGTTTAAATTAATTTTTGTTTTTTCATTGACGTTTATCAATTTTAGTGTGTAATTGGTAATACGATTTATTATTCGTTCTAAAATACCAATGTGTACGTTAATTTAACTATCACAAATTCTGTATACATCTATATCCCTTATAATGAACAGAATATTTGATAATATATTTTTTAAACAAAACGTTTGTATCAAATGTATATCTTAAATCCATTCTAATGAACTATCTGAAGAATATTAAAGGGATTTGTAAACAAATGTATAAGATGAAAGAAAATTTAAAACAAAATAAGGTCGTGATTCTTAAAAAACAAATAATTGAACGGTAAATAAATAACGTAATATTTTAGAACAGAACGTGACCCGGTAAGTTGTAAGTGAAAATTATTAAAATCACGATACGTATATAACTTGATTACTTGACTGTACAACTTTGACTTAAAATTTCGTAACCGAGGGTTAACGACCTCTCAATACATCTTTCTTGTATATCATATTTGTACGGTAATTTAAATAACGCCGGAGGATAAGAAGAGAAAGCACGGAAATTGGTGAACAGTTTTTTTTTTCACCCACGTACCACTGGAAAGAGCTACGCTGCGTAAATCGAAATGGGCAAGTTTCTACACATTAAGTTATAGAAAATAAATTGCCGTGTGTATGTGTGTGTGTATGTGTGTGTGTGTGTGTGTGTGTGTGCGTGTGCAAGATCGTGCAAGGGTGACTGCCGTGCGGTAAAAGGCGAGCGCGCACGGCGGCCACTGTTAAAACATCATCCCCCCCAACACCGGTGGGCACGATACGACCGTATGGGGTAGGACCGATATTCGGGGGCGAGAGAGCTATTACGCACGCGCTCTGCCGCTTCCATCGCCGCCGCAACCTTCCTCCGGGCGATACTTATTGCGCCCTGATCACGCCGCCGCCGCCGAGTCCGTGACGTCTAACGGGGTGAAGAAGGGGAAAAAAACGGTCTACTACTCGCGAGCGCGTCGCCCGTACACGGTCAAGCGGCGAACCAGTGCACTGTCATCCCGCGCGGTGTGTAGTGTTTATCGCGCGCGTGGTCTCCACTCTGCTGCTGCTCAAACACGCAGTTTCCGATCCACCGGTCGTCGTCGTCATCATCATCTGAGCGCTCTCTCCGATCGGGTATGTATACGGTAACCTCTTCGACGAACGGAAACGTTACGTCATGTGGATTACGGTTCTCGGGGTTCAGGGCTGGAGGGAAAAACACCGAAAAAACGTTTAAATTAATTTTATTAGGGCAAAAAAAAAAAACTACACCTTTTCCCTACAGATATCGACGACGGTACAAGTGTACAAAAGACCAGGAAAGTTGTTCAGTTACACGTTGTTTTCGGACGAATTTTTATTTTTGTCCCCCTCCCTCCCCGTTTTACCGGTCAAATCTGTTGCGGATAGTTTTTATAAATCGTTTATCCCCCTTTTTTCGTTGTATTATCTATGTATACCGCTCACCGTATCGTAAACAAAACGTTAGATATGTAGTGATATGGTATATTATATCTACGTTATGCCGGATCAGCAATGTCAAAATATAAACAACTTACAAACGGAGGAATCAAAACCAGTGTCTATGTAGGATAGTTTTCGAATAATTTTTCTGCGGATCTTCCTCAAAAATTTCAATCAGTCATACTAGTTATACCACAGGTTTTCAGAATAAAGTGTGGCATGATATTTGGAATTATTTCGTCCTGCAATTCCTGCGCTTTAGAGTTTGGACATTTATTCGTGGTTTGATCGTGCGCAAAATATTTTATTTATTCGGTTATACTGTACGTGAAACTTTAAATCTGACTGACGCAGTTTAACCGAACTTGGACATAAGTACTAACGCGTTTGAAGTATTCAAAAAAAAAAAAAAAAAAAATCAACCCAAAATACAGAATACATAAATAGTTAAGGGAAAATGTAATACACGTGTACAAGTAGCAACAATTATCACCTATGTGTTTAACGGAATAAAATTATCTTACCCAAGGAAGTTTGATTTGCCGGAAAATTTGTGATAAATTTTTCATTTAACTGCGTTATCGCAGCATGCTGCATAATATATGTGTTTTGTTATACACACATATATATCCATGTTTGGATATAATCCAACAATCGTGAAGCACACGTGTTCTTCGGCGTTTTTGTAAATGATAAAAATCGTAATTTGTATGCTCATAATATATGCTCGATTGCACACAATGAGAAATCGGTTAACAATATGCACTTGACATTGAATAAAATGCGGCGCGGGAGCCAAGAGGTGTGTAAAGTAAGTACACTCATCGGTTGGTGTAGTTATGGAAAAAAAGTGCACTACGTATAAATTGCTATTTTATCGGTCGTACGAGCTCGTAAAATGTACAACAGTAGATGATCTAACTTGTGAACAATAGCGTAGTTTTACTATATTTTTTTCCTGCCACAACCACACCGGTAAACCGTTCGAAGAGCCGACTGTCAATAACTTCGAGTTGTATACTTTCCAAGATTTTTGTGTTTTTACCAAGATACTGCAATGGTCGTTCACGTAAAGCCGGACTATGCCTACACCCATGTGTCAGGTTTTGAGGAGGGTGGTAATTTTCCGAGGTATAAAAATATACATTGTCCACAAGTATTTATGATGTAATTGCGTGAATAAATAATAAGTACAGTTTTCTTTTTCAAACATTAGTCTTGTGAGTTTTTAATAAATACTTTACAAGTTTAACTTGTTAGACAACTGCACCGTTTTAAATGTATGCAATGCAAAATATTGTAATGATTTAAAAATGGGATAATTAATATATTAAATTGTGGAGAAGTACTTATATGTTTTTTTTAAATCATTACTTATCATATTATATATTTTTAATATTACCTCTCCGATGATTGTGTCGGTCTGTCTTTTGACAACTGTAGTTGACTCTTCAGGTATGGAATAAGGTGACCAATTTATATTTTAAAATGACAATAACTTTCCTTTTTAACTCACTTATATTAATTTTTTTTAAATTAATTATACACACATTAATACACTTATTTTAAACTTTTACGGAACGTTTTACAATTAATTATATCCTTCTGCATAGACGATCTGCGTAGTCTTTTACACTCGCCTTTGATCGTCTATACAAAAGAATAACAAGAACGCATCTCACTTGTGTTTGAAAATGTTGCTCCTTATATTTAATGTCATCTGTGTGTGTACGTGTGTGTGTGTTTACGTGTGTGTGTGTGTGTGTGTGTGTGTGTCATATTTTATCTTTAGTACTTATATCTTATTCTTATACTTAATGTGCACTGATTATTATAATTATTTAATTGTACATTCAATTTTTTTTTTTCTCACTTCTGACGACCTACGAAATCATTTTTCTCGTTATATGATATACAGGAAAAAAGTAGGTACAAATTATGTGAAATAAGTTGTTCTGATAATATCAAATAAAACAATGTTTAAGTAATATTATACTATACAAATATATTACTGTTTTTCATTTATCTAAAATTTAGATTCTAAATGAATGTCATTTTTCATACGGGCCAAAGATATTACATATTTTGAGTATAGTTCTTCAGTGTTTATTTGTTATTCATACTCCAACGGTTGACCTACGTGATAATTTTATTAGGAAAAAATTACAATTGTATATATTTTTTTTTTTTTTATCACACGTAACCACCCTGCCACTGTTTTCGTTCGATCATTATTTGTAAATCAACGGGGTATTATGGAATGGACATGAACTATAAGTGTATACCAAGACCTGGTCGTAAAAATTCCATGTTAGCTTAAATTTATATTTTAAAAACCCTGTAGTTATCGGCGTGCTGCGCGGTCTCTGTTATCCATGTGGCTAATGCTGCAGATATGAAACTATCATTATTACTTTCCTTGCACTTATTTTTTCTCGTGTGCACCGCTATCATTTAATTCTTATCGTTATTTACAGTATTTTATAAAATTGCCGTATATTATTTCTATACATGCAACTAAACTCGCAAAGCAAATAATAATGAATTCCTAAGTATAAGAACCGTTTGATCAAAATATGACAAAAATGAGAACAGTACTATTATTATTATAATTTACCTTATGTATAATTTATGGAAATTCTTTGAAAAGTTTTCGTGTACCACTAATAAATTATCGTACGCATTTCAGAGACGATTAAAAACTAAAGCAAAAGCTTTCAGACTGGTGAAAATGGCACTTTCGAATAATTCTATATAAAATAACGCTTTAAATTTAGTGAAAAGAAAGGATCAAGATAAGCTATATATGTGTAAATTACACTTAAATAAACTAATCAATGATATATGTATATAGATATATAACTGAACATTAAACTTACATTATATAGCTCATAAACCGATCAAGTATTAAAATTTGAGTTAATGTATAATAATTATATTCAGTAGAAAATCTAATCAATTACATTAAGAATAGTGACCCTAAAATATTATTAGATTAATATATGTATTTAGTAGACTTTATGATCATGAAATCTGGGTTTGATAGTATAAAAATATTTTGTGCATTTCTACTATTTTATTTATGCAGCAGTTCGGCCGTAAGGTTCTTCGTGAAAACATTTCCATCGCGTTGTATTTTTTTCGTCCCGTTATTACTGTGTGCACATAAACTATTATTATAAAAAATATTTACTATTATTTCAAATTAAAAACATCATTATGATAAACAACGTTCAGCAAACTGGTGTAGCTTCACCGCATACACCAAAATCCACAACAAAATATTTGTCAATCTGATCAATGTTATGCAATCAAAATTACTAATAATTAAAAATCTACATTTATCAAGACTATCCATTCGCTACTGATAACTCTATTAAACAATCTCGAGGACAATCCTGTAAACTCACCTAAAACAAATCGCTAAATGGGGTGTTCACCTCCACCTATTTTTATCAAAAACACTTCAAATTACTTCGTTTTCAATACGGTCTTAACCAATATTATCAACTTCCCGAAGGTCATCGCTATCGAACCTCATTGTACAACCTGCAGGTTATTTAATTTTTAATAAAATTAATGACCTCACAAAAGAAACTAATTCTAGTTTTCATTGTTTTCATTAATCCCCCTCCCATTATCTTCACACAAGATTCATCAATAAAAACATACGCTTTCTTACACTAAACAAAAACATTGTCAACAATCTAACCCAGGTAGGACACTTTAGTTAAGATATATAAAAAGTTCTCTCAATTTATTCTTTTTGGATATTTAATACAGGACAATAACAAGGCAACTTCGCATCATCCCTAAGGAGACAATATATTTTTCTAGTCAAAACGAAACAAAAAAGAAAATCATTTTGATTAAGAACAAATTTTTTTATTTGACAATTATTAATAAAATAATATACTGTTGTGGTTTTAAGAGACAAAAAAATTAAATTTTATAAAAAAAGAAAAAGCGTCTACGTAAAGAAAAGAAAACGGTCCATGATTACTATATAACCGAAATAATGAACCATGAAAATATTTTTTTGTAAGCACTGATCTTGCGGTATTATAACACATTAGGCCAATACATCCATATTGATACATCGTTCGCCGCAATAGGTTATTTTATATTTTATTAATATATTCCGATACACCACATATTCCCGATTCCGTTCATCGTCATCCATGTAGTAATACAGTATATACACGTTACATGCACACATAATAGTTAAATATAATACTTATATAAACAATAACTCATTAACAGATTAAAATTAATTATCATTATTTTTACTATCTTTTGAAAACGGATCATTTTAGTGTCTCGAACATTTTCCTAAGGACAACGGGACGAAAATGTTAAAAGCGGAACAATCCCGTTCAAAACGAGACGTATAGTCACCTTATGACTAATATGATTTGGCATGATTCATGCCACTACTCAATTGTATCGATTTAAAAACCACATAAGAAGATACGTGGACGTACACAATGTCACAATTTTCAATTCTATGGACACACGTAGAATAATTGCCACTACAAACATAGATGCGTTAAATGTGGTGAAAACTACTTCACTAATGAGTATTCCAAAGACCACCACATTCCCACAAAATATGCTTATTGCATCAAGGACCAAACTGCTAACTTCAAAGAATGCGCAGTTTACAAAACAGCTTTCTTAAAACCGTTCTAGGAGTTTCTTTAATCAAGGGTCCTGTTTCTAATACCCATTCGTAAACCAAATCTTACACAGAAGCCACCAAAAATCCAAACTCACACATGAAATATTAATCACAAATACTCTTTCAAGTTGTGTATAAAATGTAAATTAATTAATTTGCTCCCTTATCTTCTTCCTCTCCTGCGTTTTAAAAACAATTACTACAAATTATTTCATAATCATCGTTGACCAGACAAATCTTATTAAAATGAGTGCATTACAATTTTATGAATTGATACTTTAATCTATAACAATTATTATTTATTATTATATCTTACATTATTTTATATTTTTTATAATAATATTTAAATATATTTATAACTAATCAATTACGATACAACACAACAAACAACATTTTATAGTGTAAAATATGAACAATTGTTATTTTGATTAGCACGTGAGATTCTGATACATTTAAATATACTAGCAAAAAAAAAATAAAAAAAAATTTGCAGAATTTTGATTTCCACTGAGTACTATTTAAATTTGGTGTTTAAAATTGATTAAACATTATATAACTACGAGCACATTTCATCAATTACGTGGTAGTTTTCAATGGCCGGTTAATTTTTACTATATTAAATAGGCATATTATATATAAATGTATTATATTATAATGTATTCGTAAACAAAATTTAAACCATTGAATAAGAGGTAAGAAAAAATTGCACCAATCTCACAGTTACATTGCTTTTACCTATTATTCGCTTACTGCGTTAAATATTCGTATTTACGTATAATAATAAGAAATATTAGGTATATGTTTATTGAACCTATTGTAATATTACTATATAACATGTTTCATATAACCAATTCGTTTTTTAATAATTTTATTTTAAATTCTGAGGTTTTTAAGTAAATATAAATACATTTTCATCATTTTATTACATACGTATGCAAAATAATATTTCTAAATACTCTCACTCGTTTCAATCAAAAATGTTTGGACGCTTTTGATGGAAATTCTGCACTAACTTTTCTGTTCGTGCATATACAAATAGTATGATATAGTAAATATTAAAAAAAAACATTTTCATCAAGATGGTATTATATCAACATTTCATACATTTTTGCAATGTATAACATATTTTTTGATACTTCTGTTCATATTTTATGATTTATATAAGTGTTTGCGTAACAGAGTTTATTGTTGCTTAAGTACTACGATTCACGGTACTTTTGATTACATTATTTGAAATTTAATTTACAGATCCTTTGAAGTACTTCTAATAGGAGGTTTCTTCATTCTGTATTATATGCGTGTATATATTATTTCATATATTAAGCAGACTGTTATGATTTTAACAGATTACAGTAAAACCTGTCTTATGCGGAATTGCACGGGACCAATAAAAATTTCCGTTTTAGGCAGGTTTCCTTATAACTGAATAAAACGGAAAATTCCGTACTATACAGTTACGATATACTGCACGATTAAAGTTGTAACATTTTCCGGTCAATAGCAAAAATAAAAATATTAAAATTTAATAAATATCATAGGCTACAATAAATTTTAATTTTTAGTAAATAATTATAATAACAAGTATATTAATTAAATATTTCAAAATAATGATAAATTAAAATTTTAAAAACATTTAGAAGGTACTAATAAAATAATATAATATAATAAAATAAAAAAAAAGTAGGTCGGTTATAGTACAATTATAAATTCCAAAACTCGTATAATGTTTTTTGTCTGGTTTTTTCTGTAGCAATTCTGTATTCTGTAGATAATTCAGATAGTACTGATATTTTATCGACATTAGCAATAAGTGATTGCATCAGAAGTCGGCGATAATACAACTTAACACAGTAAATAATACCTTGATCCATAGGCTGTGTAATGGAAGTTGTATTGGGAGGGAACCAGGCTAATTTTATGTTTGATAAATCGAGTTTTGAATGACATACGGCATTATCTAAAAAAATAATGATATGTTTATTTTTTTTTTTAACATTTTACTGTTAAATTTTATTAACCAATCTTCCATAATACTTCCAGTCATCCAAGCCTTTTTGTTAGAGTACCACGAAACTGGCAATTTTTCTACATCAATAGTTTTGAAACATCGAGGCTTTGCTGCTTTTCCTATTACTAATGGTTTTTCCATTTCACCGGCCATGTTTCTACAAAGAAGAAATGTTATTCTTTCTTTTGAAAGTTTACCACCTTTACATTGTTCCCCTTTTAATTTCAATGTTTTTGAAGGAATAGCGCGAAAAAATAAGCCTGTTTCATGGCAGTTATAGATACAATCACTATTATAATCTTTTATCAGCTCACATCAACATTGACATCATTAGATTCTTCACATACTTGATTCCATGAAATATTATGTATTTTTCTAAAACATTCCAACCAACCGTTGGTACCTTTAAAATCGGTGTTCCCCAATTTAATCGTGATGTCCTTGGATTTTTCCTGAAGCATTGGACCACTAATTGGAATGTTCTTAGATCTAGCTTTAACAAACCATTTCCAAACTGCTTAACAAATTTCATCATTAACAGTCTTCTTTAAACTTCGTTTGCTTTTTCCATTTCCTAATAAGATAAATGAATATGACTTAAATAAAATGTAATTAATAATTTAATTTTTTCATATGAACTTACCTTTTAACCATTCTTCTCTATTTTTAATTTTGTTTTTAATTATGTTATAAATTTGCGTTTTCCCGCATTTAAAAGTATTCATTAATGATTTAACACTATTTCCTTTTTCACTTTCTTCGATTACTTTTATTTTTTCATTTAAACTTAAACAAATTTTAGACATTGTGAGAACAAGTAGGTACGACGATACGAAACGACAGGTGAACTTCGATTACGCCACTACGGTGACAATAATAAACGCTAATTTATAGAATCAAGATAAAATTTAGTTATCTATCAATACGTATTAATCACTTACCTTAATAATTGTTTAGTAGCAAAATAAATGTGGGCATCAAAAATATTTTTGTTCATTTTATGATGTGTTTTTCCATTTGTTAAAGGTTTATATGATTTACGAGACCAAAAAATAGCTTTCCGTTTCACGTTAAACAGGTTCCGTTTTATCAAGGGTTTAATCCTATGTTAAACTATAGAAATCTGCCAGGACCATAAAAAAATTCCGCACAGAACAGGATTCCGTCTTATCAAGGGTTCGCATAAGATAGGTTTTACTGTACTTAAAAAAAAAAAAGAAAATTATATGAAAAAAAAAAATCACTGAACCGAAGACGTGAAGCTCTTGAAGTAAAACCCATCGTGCATATTTTGATCTAAATAATTATCCAATTAAATTATTAATCCGGAAATAATCGTTACTTAAGTTACTTGTATTATTAAAACTTTAAGTTATGAATATTTAATTTTGATTGCAGTGTATATTTGTACTCGGATTCCATGGCGTCCTCTAGTAAACAACCGGAAATTCCACCACGAAGACGTAGCTCGACTACTTCACCAAACAAGTAAAATATATATTTTATTGTTTTCAAATATCGCGTTACATTATAAATAAGCATTAAACAGTACACACTCGTTAAAAAATGGACATCATTTTTTTCATAATATTAAAATTATTTACGTTATTGCACTAGGATTATATTAATTATTTTTTCATCAACTATTTAATAAATATAAGATAATATTGTATTGATCTTTTAATTCCGAATGGTTTTTAAAATTTTATATTATACCAGAGTTCATATATATATATTATATAGATTTTATATCAAAGAGTGAAACATTTAACAAGGTTGTTAAGATTATTGATTGTTTGTGATAATAATTAAATATTGTAGTTACGCTAATGAGGTTTTTCTTTGCATAACTTATTACAGCAACATCGGTGTATTCGTGATGTTTTTTACATTTAGTTTTAATCAGGAATCTTATATTATGTTATTCATAATTTCTTGATAAACTGATATCAAAATAATTAAACCGAAAAATTGTAGCGCTTTGGTTATAAAACAGCGTATATACGTACCATAATATAATTACAAACACATAAGTCATTAATTTGTTTTCCGTTAGGATTATCAATCAAAATTCTGCTGAAGATTCTCAACCTAATTCGCCTTTGTTCCTGTCCCGGAGACATTCATCTTGTATCGATGACACCATAGAAAACGAGAACTATACCGTAAGTAATATTGCAATATCGTACTCGTATGATTTCTGTAAAAATTTGTTATATTAATTTATAATTGGCTATATACGTGTATAAGTCGTTTTTGAAATCGATATTATTGTTGTTGTCAATATATTCACTCATGTTTTGCACTTATCATCGTAAAAAAAAAAAATGTACTGTGAATGTTCTTAGTGGAAATTAAATATTCTTAACAGAATTAATTCTTAACAGAATCTTAATTTCTTAACAGAAATTAAATATTCAAGCGTTTAATGTAGCTTATTTATTTACATCAGTCGTAAATTCCACGATATCGCATGAAACTTAGTGGCTTACAAGCATATTTTTGGCTAGTTATAGGATTAAATACTATATTTTGGTTGAAATCACAGTAAAAACAATTTTTTTCGTTGTATTAAATAATAAATATATATGTATTAACGAGATAATTAAAAGGAAAATATTATTATATATTATTTCTGATTATATATTAATTTTTTGCTGACGCAAGAGCGACGGAAAACCAATAATCCAATAATTTATAATACAGTGTTCCGTTTTCATGATGAAACTCGGATCGGTATGAACGGAAAATTTCCAAAATTTATAATTATTGGTGGTTTATGATAACATGTGTAAAAAATATACCATCTCTGGGTTGTATTGTTGGTTAGGTTAGTATAGTATTTATATTTACATTCATATTAGGACTGTTAGTTGAAATACTATAGAACTCGGAAAGAACTAAATGCATTTCAAGTTTTCCTGCACAATTAAATTTCATTTTTTATCGTCATTGTTCGAAAATAATTTTTAAAAAATCTTATTTTCAGACTTATTAATTTCATATTACAGCATTTTGCTTGAATTCATGCAGAGAATATTCCATTCACGGCATTTGCTCTACAGATTTATCGTTCTAACCATGACTACAGTCGCATCCATATTTGGTTATGACCCTCTTGTCGTTTGCAATCACTAGTCATTTATTTTTTCCGTAAACTTTTGTTAGACAGCATCGACTCAACCATTTTATTATATAATATAAAATAGGATTCACTCCAAAGTCCCTGTTTGCGTGACCAGAAGTAATGCACCTTTTCATATCCAATTATCTGCCTAAAACTTTCTCTTGACATTCTATCTCAACATTCATCTCTTGAAACTTATCAATGAGGATCTCTTTGCAAAATAAAAATACAAATTCAAAAATATTGCTTAACGTAAAAATGAATGGAAATTTTACATTTATTGTTCTTATCTTTCTCCCAAGTGTATGTAATGAACTCAAGTTCGAGTAATAGGAATTATGGAGTTCTTCATCAGTAACAATATGTATACATTTTGAGAGAAAAATCAAAATATAATAAAATATGTGGCTAACGAAAAAAATGTGTAGAAATTGTGATATTTCGCGAAACAAATTATTCGTATATTATTCTTAGAAAATGTTGTATTATGTTCAGAAGAAAAAAAATCCCTCTTTGTTTTTTTAAGTATTTTATTTTACTACTAACATTTTCGTTATTTTATACGTTACGTAGTTTCTTCATTTTTATACTCAAACAATAAAATCGTTGTTGAACCTTCATGTTAAAAATAAAAACTTTTTAATTCAGGTAGCACAATTTTTGTGGATTATTTAAATTCTATGTTTGTTGCTTGAATACTGAAATCATTAGAAGTTTATGGATATCATTTAAAAATACTTCTATGACCCACAATAAGTTGATCGGTTCTTAGTATTTACTAGTGATACGGGAATAATATTGATGTGCGGTCTTTGTTTATATTTACGTATCTTAAAATAAGTCACGAATATCTTAAACTATTTTGTTTTTATTAAAATTAAGAAATTATTTAGCAATGATAACCTTATTTGTCATAATAATCATTCGTTTTATACACTGATCGCTTTTGAACCAAACCCAGATTGTGTAATCCTTGCAACTGACATTTATAGATGTTTTTTAAATAGCAAATTCTACGTCTGAATGGCTCATTATATTTATTAGAGCGAAAACTGGATCATATTATTTTAAATATTTTAATAATATGTGCATCGAAATTACAGTTTATTTTGATATAAAATTATTAATATAAATGTTTTTTGAAGCACTTCGATCTGCATTATATGCGTGATTATCCCGGCAAGTGTGTCTATCTGATCTGTAATTTTTCTTAAGTAATTTCTTATCGGTTATTACAGATTAATGTGATTTACGACTTACTATTAATATGATTATCTATGTTCTTCTATATACAGACAACAATAAGATTTAGTATAAAAATAATGAAAATCAAAAAAAAAAAAAAAAATTTATGATAGTAATACGACATAACATTTATTTACGTTTATACATCTCAGAATTACTCATTCAAAACTATGAAATTAAAATAAACCTTTTATTCATTTTTCCATATTTATATTATATAATTATATAATTAACTAATCAAAAATATACCATAAACAAGCAGATTATCTTACGATTTCTTATTTTTTCTTCTTTCTAAATACGGTAATAGAACTTCGATTAAAGTAGGGTTATTTAATTTTTCTTTAATTGAATAATTTCCTACTAAGTAAATATTTTAGATTTTTTTTTACCCCCTCCCATCGAAGAAAAGGAATACATTATTACGTTTAGTTACAGATGTTACAGCAATAGAATAAGCTACCGTGAGGAATTATTTTTTTTAATTTTTTTTTTGTACTTTACTGCATAAGCTTTGAAGACACCACCTCGAATTTACAATTATTTATTCAAATAGTTAAATGAAATGCATTTTTATAATGGTTTCTCTTGAATTAAACGCATTTTTTATTTTTAAAGTTATAGTTCCAAATATAGCTCTTTTGATTACGTATTTTTTCTTTTGCCTTTTATAGTTTTAAATTAGAATAATATTATTTAATTTGGCGTTTAAAATTTAAATACGAATACAATAATTATATTTAATTATTATATACATTTTACAGCATAATTGCCTGATGTATAAATTTTAACTTTTTAGTAAATAATTAAAAAACGGACATAAGTACTAATACATTTCGTGCGATAATATCATTATGATAACTGATATTCTGTACAATTATCAAAGATAATTATACTATGATGATTCAGCTTGTATTACAGTGTTCAAATAATTTTTCGGGAGGGAGCGTGTTTACGGCAATGATTTCAACAGGTAATTTTCATGTCATTAACAACAGTGATTGTTTTACGATTAGTTACAGTGAATTTCTGTTTTATAATACAAGTATCATAAACATTTTCAAATATTTTAACGAAATACAGTTTATTTATTAAAACAAATAAAATAATAATCAATAAAGCTATATATAATGCTGCTTTAAGTTATTAATAACTTTTAGAAGAGCAATGATTTTTATGTTCGTTTTTATTAATGATTACCAATGAATTTAATACACGGGCAATTATATTAACGACTTTTACATAACTTTACACAAATTTATTGATTTTTTTTCTAATGTAAAGGTTTTCGAATATAAAAATTTAAATGTACATAATAATAAATATATACTTTGCTATAATGTTTATGACAAAGATATAAAACAAAAAAAAAATAAGTATATATTAACCGTGTATGATTTAAAATTATCCTGACTAGAAACCACACTTTTTTCGTGGGATACATACTTTCATAATTATTATACAAAAATTTACGTGATTTTGTTTGATACATATTAATAATATAACCATGTTAATATTCAATCGTACATCAATACTTAATTTACGTGCATATACAAAACATTCGCTTACGGTTGATTGGTAAAAAAAAAAAGAAATTAGTTTTAAACCCCGTTCATTTCGATGTTATACTAGTGCATAAATTACTACATTTATGGGTATGTTTCTATGTGCATACTATCAAAAGTGATTTATTATCAATCCCGTTGTTTATTAGAAATTCAAAACGGTATTCGGAAACTTTATTCTACTAATCACGTTTGCACATACAGATACACACATTGTATAGTATACCTATATCAGGAGTGGCAAATCCGTGGCTCAATCGTTATACGGCCCACAAGATTTATCACACTTATATGTTTATTTTTGTAAAGAAAATGTCCTTTGTCATAAATTCACAATTTTATTAAGTTCATAATAATGTCATACAAGGATAATAAAATAAAAACGTTCCATTATTAATATTAATTTAAAAATCCAAATTATAATAATTTCAATTAAAGTGTGTAAAATAAATAAGAAAACTAATGAATAATTTTAACAGTCGTTTTACTAATTTAGACGACACGTACTTAATAAACAAAACCTACGATAGAAAAATTAAAATTATGAGAAAATATTAAAACGGCCGTCGTTTATAATGACTATATTAATATTACAAAGAGTCTAAAAACCGGTTTTGGTGATATTGAAATAATTGTTTACATAATTAAGTACAAAAAATAACTGAACTACTTAAGTCACTAGATACGGGATACGTATAATAATAAGACGTAATGTATTATAATTTTTAGGCATAGTGATAAACTTTCCTGGTATGCTTTAGTATCTGAGAGAAGCAAGGATACAAAGTGTTGATTTAAAAACGGTTTTTTTTTAAAACACTTTTTTTTTCTTTTAAACCACGCTTTAGGTAATACGTACTTCTACAGCGAGAGAGGCTTAATTAATTTAATTAGAATTTATTCCGATTATAATGCATTAAAATTATTGGAAAAAAATACATTTAACTATTACAAAAAAATTCTGATAACTTGCCCGGGCAGAATATTTCGATCAAGCCAGTTATATTGTCTTTTACGGTTTTTACGGTGCTTTTATGACAAGTATTGATTGATATCAAACATTTTAAATATTCGACTGAGAAGTTTATCACATAATATTTAAAGTCAAAAACAAACGACGTGTATGTCTGCACTGTAGTTTGTTCTTGTGTGTTATGCAGCCCATATAACACCGTTTACGAGAAAAATATTTTCAATTTATTTTTGTCTAGTCATTAGTGCGTGTAGGCTAACGTGCCGAGAGGCGATTAGAAATGTTTGTATATGATGACCAGTGTTGACACTATCTAGACAAAATTATATAAAAGATAATCTAGATAACATAGAAATTATCTATTATTATTTATCTATATAATATCTATTATTATAACTATTATTCGATATATTAATCTTTTCATTTTTTATTATGTTATATTTTACTATTTTAAATTATATTATATTATTGTTATCTTTACAAATATATTGTGAATTGAACTTTTGTCCGTATAAATAAATAAATAAATAAATCCAGAAAATCTTATATTGTATTTATTTTTTGTCGATAGATAATTGATATTAAATTTAGAAAACTGGTGGTTTATTATTTTATTATAATTTAATTTTAGGTTTTGTTAAAAATAATTTCATTATTTTATTTACTCATTCTTGTCTACATTAAATTCATAATCGTATTGATCATAGAATACTAAATGGAATAATGTGAACTATGACAGGGTCACAGAATAGCAATTACTCGTAATTTAATTAAAATTAATATTATTTATATTCGATAACAATCTATGTTCTTCAATCGACTATTGAAAAAAAATATTAATCAAATTAACTAGAAAATTAAATTCGTTGAAAGAGACGATCGGATTTTGTCGACCGGCACGTATTTTGTTTCCAACTGTGTATACTATAGATATGTATATGCTATGACCATTGTATTCTTATTCTTATTTCTTTACTAAAATTATTATTTCGAGGAAAAGAACAAATAGAAGATGTAACAGTTATTACTTAGCTCATAAGATTTACCTATTCACTTGTAAGAACATTTTAATTTTCTACATTCTATCGAATCTTAAAGCATCAAATTTAACAGATGTTTTCGATAAAGTTAATGAACCAAATCTATCTTTTCCTGGTAAAAGTACTAATATTTTACTATATTATTTCCCTAAATACTTCAAACATTTAATCAGTAATTGTCTTCTTGTTCAAATACATTTAATGATTGGTGCACCAAAATTGATACGAGTTTACATAATTTTTTAATTTTAATTTTAATCATTTAATCATTTTAATCGTGTTAAGGAGCATTTATTAAAAACCTTAGATTCAAGTGTAATAACAGATCATACGGTCTCCAATGTAACAATTTTAATCTAAATATTTGGTAAATTTAAATAAAAATTATAAATTCAAATGGGCAAACATACAATTTTCTTTATTTTTAAAATATAATTATTTCCTATGGACTGAAAAAGAAGAATTAATTTATACGAGTATTATAGAATACTCCACCCTTGAAATCAAATTTCATGAAAAAAAAAAAAAAAAAAAAACAATTGAATTTCGATTAAAATGACAGCCAGAGTATACATTTGTTTCAAAGCGGCTTTATTTATATCGATTCCTTATGCTTCGACATAAATCTATTTTCACAACTCAAAATAATAAAAAATATTCTTAGATCGAGCATTTTACAAAAAATTTTAGAAATAAACTTGCGCATCGCTGCTTTCAACATCACACCAGAGATTAATGTACTATACAAAAATATACAAGTCACATTATTTTTCAACATATTTTTACAGTCTTATAGTTCTTTATATAGTTATATATTGAATAACATACTAACTATACATTTTAATAATGTATCTACGTAAATTATTGCGTGTAATTTTGTCAAAGAGTTAAGAAAAATAAATACCGATCTTAAAAAATGCTTGGAACACAGGGCCCTCCCCCATAGGCTTGAGAGATCTACATCAAGGGGGCCCGTGATGGAAAAAAATCGAAAAGTACCGGGGTACAACAGAGATGTATTTAGAGTTTGATCACCACAGGTAAAGCTTTATTGACACCCATACACACGTTTGATATGATTTTTAAAGAAAGATAATCTAGGGACTTTACGTGGTCTACTTTTCATAACATAACTCGTATTATGAAAATAAAAATTTGAAAATCGATGCCCCTCGCTCGGTCCTAAATACGTCTCCGGTGTATAATACATTCACATGACATCGGTGGTCGCCCGAAGTGATCGGTTAATGGGTTGTTTCAGTCGTCCCTCGAAAACGCACCGTCTACGCACACGTAAACACGCGCGCAACACGAACGTGCACGTGCTCACGTGCTTCGTTACGGTGTACGATGCCGAATGCGCGAGCGCGCGGAACCAGTGTTGGAAATGTATCGCGTCCGTCATCGTTTCCGCGCAAACATTTCCGTAGTCGTACATCGTCCGCGCGATCTTCGCGCTCGCAAGTCCCGCGGTCCGGGTTGGCGTAAACCAGGTCAGCGGCTACGCGCGATCAAACGGTTATTGCCGTTCGCGGATCGATTACAACAAACACGTGTTATTGTTTTACGGTCAGGCGAACGCATCGTTTGATAAGAAGTCGACTGCACGGACTTCGCCGTACTTCTGTCCCGTTGTGCACACGCGTACGCGCACGTGCTTACATGTATACGAACAACGACGAAAACCCTTTGCTGTTTGTAAGATTTCGGATTCTCGTGTTTTTTAGCGCTTTGAATGGTGTGAAAAAAAAAAAAAACAATTTTACTGTTACATCAGTACAATTCCTCTTGGCGCCGGAATCGTTTTTATGACTTGAAGTTATGAGTACCTAGTGCCCGTTAAAATTGACAAATGTTCCTACTCCGCTGTTTTCAACATTTTGAACTGTATGTCGTTCAAATAGACTTATGTTTTCATATATTGTTTTATTTTTCTTATTTTTATTGTTATACGTATTTGTAGTGAACCTCTATCAATACAATCGAACTTGGTTAACTCGAAGTTGAAGTGACTGGAAAAATAGTTCGATTTATCCAAATAAAATTTCAATACATGTATTTTATTAGAACGGTACAATATATTAATTCCTATGTATTTATTACAATGTGGTATGAGAAATTTTTATTTTGTATATGTTATGTATAATTTTAGAAAAGGCATGACAAAAATTAGGTTAGAAAACTATTTAAAAAATGGTATATATTTTGGTTTGAGTTTTGCTGTTGATCGCAACATTTGCAGTGAATCGTTATATATTATTTAAAACTTCGAATAGTTCATCACTGACCTATGGTTTATTTTAGATGAATCGCCTCAGTTCATTATAATGTATCTGCACATGCATATACAATATACTCGTACATAAGTACACGAGGAAAATGTTATGTTTTTTTAATATTATAAAACTTGGAACTTAAAGTTATTCACGAAAATATTCGAGTTAAACAAGATTTCTTCGCATTGTTTATATAAGGAATTCTAGGGATGGAGGAAAAAGTTCGAGTTTGACTGTAGTTTGTTTACAAAATGCTGTTTATTAATTAAGCAATTTTATAGTCTTTGTTAAAATAATTATATAGTATATTTGTTTAACTCATTTATATACTAACGATTTTTCCACTTTAAAAATCAATTTATTTTTTATTCATACAAATGTTTTGGGCATGAAAGTTTAATGTTAAATTTATATACACATTAATGTGTATTTATGTTAAATTTGAGAACAATTGATTATATTTAAATATTTTTTTATATTGTTTCAAACAATGTTCATAAATGAACATCCAGCTCTTTTGTACTAAACAGTACAAAATAAATTCTAATATATTTATTTTTGAGGAATACCTATTGTGTATTCTTAACTGTTTTCCAAAATTACGTTATTTTTAATGGATACTTTTTGAACTTTATTTTTTTTTTAAAACACCGTATTTATTATTATGCTTCTCCGTAAGAAGTTACAAAATTAACGAATTCAAATACTTTGAAAAATAATTTTTAATTTATAAATTGCAAATAATTATTTTTGGTGATAAAATTTGATTATTAGTTCTTCATCAGCTGCAGTATGTTCATTTATAGTATAGGTTTTAAGTTTGTGCCATTTCATTAAACCTAAACGGATCATTTTAAGTGTTCAATGTTTAATTATGTCGTTTTGAATCGCAGAAAATAAACCACCTTCTGAAACATATAAAGATTACGGTTCTTTTATAATTTTTCCAATTTTACTTAGCAAATTCATTCGTTCCTCTTTTGTTTTACAAGTTAATTCGTTTAAAATTCGATTATATTTCGATATTATTTTTCATTTGAATGTACTATTCGTAGACGGTGGCTCACCACGCGCTCAAATCGTAATACCCGCAGTTAAATTCGCAGTATACATAAAAATTGAACCGTTAGTGTAACAATATGTATTCGCACATGAGTGAGTTGCAAGACGGAGAACTAAGAGGTGCATAATAATCGATCGTACAGTATACGCGTATTACACTAAAATATATACATTAAATTTTATATGGTTGTCGAAACAAAAACCCTGTAAATGCATGATATCATAACAAAAACAAGAACAGTTGTTACAATGTAATATAATTCGAGTATAATATTCGTGGAAAATTTAGATCTCCTACTGCTGACTTCTCCACCTCTGGATAAAATAATGATGTAATACGCTATCGGATCTTAAGGCCAGTACGGATATTTGATTTCCATGTATTACAGGAACTAAAACGAAAATTATTGTATTTTTTGTTTAAAAGGAAATTTTTTTTTTTTTTTTTGTGTTCATTGAATCGTTTTTTTTCTTAATATTAATACAGTCAGTGATTGTACAATGCGATAACAGATGTACTCTCTCGATACCATCTTAACACAATCAACCGATAGTAAAATGTATTAATTGTTATTCGGCAAGATGTTTATTTTTGACTCGGTATAAGTTGAATTTAGTTTATTGTGTATTTAATTCTGATTAAAATTGAATATACGGGAAGACCCGTATTTATTTAATGCTGTACCGAATTGACAATTCGCTTTTATTTTTTAACCGCACGAAGATTTCAATGTCGAGTGTATTGGAATCATAATAATATGGTCATTTTGAAATCGAATAACTTTACAGAAATCTCTGTACACACATAGACAACGCTGCTAGACTTTAAAGTATGTAGTATTAAGTATAAATTAAAGTATTTCCTTAATTTATTTTCTTAAGTCTAAATTTTCTTTCTAATCACATTTTAGTGGTGTTTTACTATTATTATGTGGTATATTTTTATACGCACAGATTAATAAGAATTTTGTTTGCGTGCCAACGATAATTCGTTGTGGGAATGTAGGATGGATGGAAAACTTCATTGTGTTCCGTTCATCATAGACTATAGTATTGTTGAAAATGGCGTTTATTTTTGTTTACGAACAGAATTACTATAATATCAAGAATCCTTCCGGATTCATGACAAAACCAACATACAGTATATACTAAGACAAGTATGCGAATCAAATTAAAAAACTTGCAAAACCTATTAAAATATAAAGGCCAAAAACCAAAAAAAAAAAAAAAAACCATTTTTGTATCAATTGTCTTTAAAAAAACACAAGCACATAAAACAGTGACGGTTAGTAATTATTTAAAAATACAAAATTATTCATCAATATAAACATATCGTCGATACATTCATAGAAGTAAAGTCGTTATATATATTTTTTCTTATTAACCAGCGGTAAACCCGCCACCCATAACTACCAATTAGGCAACGCTACTGGAGAAAGTCATTATATCTAAATGCTATCATTCCCAGTTTCACAAATATTACGTAGTTAGGTTTTAAAATATATCATGAATATAAATAAGTTTTCCAATTTTCAAACATTCGGAAAAAAAAAAAAAATGATCACTGATAGCATTCGCCGAACGAATATAGTATTTCGTTGTTAATCCCGCCAGAACGTCATATCGTACTATTTCGTACGAGTTTTTTGTCTTCTAAACGATACGATAATATAAAACAACTCAAGTTTGCGTGGTAAATAATTAAATTTTATTATAAATTGTTGCGGTGAGTGTCTAAATATCGAAAAAAGACTACGTTGACAATAATTTTGATGGAATTTATAATTATTGTTGTTCGTTGGCGATTGGTGCAGGAGAATTGCGTCAGATCAATCGGGCATAATCGTTCACGATCGGGGAGTTGTGCAGTACGTTGTTCACCAGTCGCTGACTACCGTCGGACAATTCTCCGGACGGCTGCTGTCCTACAACCGTCGCGGGGAAAAATGGCTCGCGGTTGACCACTGCCCGGAAACCGGTCTTGGGGTGTGCGTTGTAGTTAACAGTGCGTAGCATACCGTCCGAATCCATGGTCCGATAATAACCGATAACCTGGTCACCGTTCTTGGACTCCTGTTGGTCCTTGATGTCGCCAGTATACGGGTCGTTAACGCCGTACGCGTAATTGTAGCCGAGCGAACCGGCCGAAGTGCACTGCAGTACGAACGCGATCGTCATCAGGAGCGCCAAACCGACCTGAAAACGAAACGACGAAATGTCACAGACCGTATTCAATCGAGTTGGGTCGTTACGCGGTTACGCGATCGGATGAAAGATTTTCAAATGCGTTTGAACGGTGTGCTAGACGTTTGAGCGATCGTTGAACGTAAATTATTGGGAGAGAAAAGTAATCTTTTCCGATCATAGCGATAAATTTTAATCGAATTTTCTCACGACTAGGTAAGGCGAAAGAATAAAAATGTATTTTGAGCGTGCCCGTGTGTCGACTTGATAAATTTTTAGTATTTTTTTTAATTTTTTTTTTTTTAGTCTTACCCTGTTGAACGGGCGACGTTTTAGAAAATCTGGATTTTATATCCCGGACATCAGATTTTTAATTATTTATTTTTTCGATGCAAGTCGAACATTAGAACATAATAATAATAAAGCACTTACAATAGACTAATAACAATTAATAGGAGAGTAATAAGTAGATGAATGATCAACAGTCATGTAAAAATAAAAGACATTAAAAGTTGTTCGGGAAAATCAAGGTTTTGATTTGAAAGACGAACAAGACGATATAAAATGAGACCGGGGAGTTGAAAATATAATAGGACCGAGAAAAAGATGAAAGTTAAAGATAAATGATTAATTATAGGTGTATACACCTCCGAATAGCAAGATATTGTAAAATATTATCAAATAGTGTAAAACTAAATATTTATTTATTTTTCGGGAGATGGGCTTGATGTAATAAAAATACCAAATATGATTAAATAAAATTTGTTTTATGATAGTAAGATTTTCGTCTTATATAATAAAATAATTGATTCTTGGTAATTACTTACGGGAAACGTATATTTTTCTGTTTAACACTATTTTTAAACATTTCAAACCGTTAATATGTATAGGACTCCTACTCCAATTAAATAATACAATAATAATTGTTTTCAGCAGTTATTATTCATTATTACCAAGTCAAATCATATGTATCGATGGGTTGAAATTATTAAACATTGTGTTGTTAATAAAGAAAACACACGTTCATCTTATTACGTCGAAAACCAAGGCTTTTTTAATAATACATTTAAAAATATTAATTTTGCACAACAGTATATTTTCAACTATCTATATCGATTTATTTATGTCGATATCGTATCATAATATAAAAAAAATTAATACATAGAAAATTCCTAATTTTATGATTACAAAAAATGATTTACTTAACTGTCCGAAAAAAGGTTTTTATAATAAATGATTTTTTTCATATATTATATTATTTGCTTACTTGACTGTACTGCATCATATTGAGAGAAGATCGGGTGAATATTATGTATGTATAAATGCTATCGGTAGCTGCTCTTGCTGGATGGACAACTCTGCAGTGATGAATGTGTCTGTGGTAACATTTGTTGGCTCTTAAATAGTCCACGGGTAAAGACGATTTGTGAAGCCCACGGGCGAGTCGGACGACACGGCCTTCAAGTTGGCCGAACATCAACGGCACAAACAATAAGGTAATAACTAAATATTCGAAAATTACTATTATTCGAAAACATTTGACTTTCATAGTGCATCGATTAATTTTTACCATTATAGACAAGTGTTACTTTCTCGTATATGTTATTATACATCATATGTCTACATAAGGACGGAACTCGTTTCGCCCAGGTACCCATTTTGCCCAAATTTTGTTATTATAAGATTTCCGTTTCACCTAAACTAGTTTAAATAAATTTATAATTATATTGTCGTAGTTTAGTCAAATATTATATTATAGCGAACAAAAAGAAATTGTGCTTATTTTGTAGGTATGCGCTCTATAGACAGTAAAACAAGTTTCTGATCCTGAAAAGATGACTGTTATAAAACCAAACCTAAAGTAATTTTAGTCAAAATAAATATAATTTATATATATATATATTAATATATAAAATCGATAGCAAATAAATAACAATGCATAAAAAATTCAGTCGCTATTGAATCTAGATCGAGAAAAACCTGTAAAGCGCATACCGAAATATTTTTTATAAATATTGTGTAAATTTGATTTTTTAATTATACGTTTTAATAAATATTGTAGATTAAATTTTGAATTTGTTAAATTTACCATTTTTGTGAACTGAAAAACAATTTTATTTTTCTGAGAACTAAGAGTATCGCCTTCTTGTGGTGTTCTCTGGATAAATAAAAAATAAATGACGGCAAAATTATTTAGTTGAAAATAAATTATATAGTATAAGAATATCATAATATTGTATAGGTCAATTTTCTTAAGGTCAAACAAATATTTTAATAATATGTTAAATTTCGTTTGTCGACGGTAAAAATATACGTTTTCCTTTTAAAACATTAATACATGATGCGTACTTGAATTTATTAATCGATTTTTGCGATAAAATATACATTTTGACGTTTGATGCAGATTTTTTTATCCAAAACATTTTATCTTCAAAAAAAACTATGCGTAAAACCAACACGTGTGAATCGGTTAATGTGGAATATTTTTAATCTTTATCTTATATTGATGGCTGGAATTCAATATTTTCATTAAATAACTTATTTTTCGTAAATATCGATAAGATTACATCTCTAAAAATTGTACGGTGTAAAAAGTACTAGTAAAAGTAGTAATTATTAATTTTACAATTGTTATTGATTTCACTATTTTCAAAATGTATTTTCGGATTAATAAAATAATAAACATTCAGGGAACATACATATTCTATTATCAGTTAGTAAATTTTCGTTAAGATGAACATGGTTTAATTTTTTGTTGTTGAAATTCTTAATAATATTCCTAATAAAATCTATTTTTGCAGTTATATTTTTTTTTTTTTTTTTACTGCACATTTTACTTTAATAATTATTATTTGATTATAATATTATAAATGATATTATAAATATATTATATAATAATAATAATAATGCATATTATGTATTATACTAACGAGTAACGCTAAATGTTGTAAATTATGTTATTCTATTTCGGACTAATGAGTAGATTTCAAAGTTAGATGCGCTAATATCATCTTTAGCAGGTTATGATTGACAATGCAGAAAATAATATAATGATATTGACGAACTGTTTTAGTAACTGTATTAGTATTATTCCTTATGTCAATAAAAATATAATAAAGTTAAAAAAGGTTTGTGCTGTAGACGTTTTTTAATTTTAGCCCCACCCAGTCTATACACCTTATGTTTACATATATATAAGTTCGGATTAAGTTATTTGAGAAATCTAAACATTTTCTCTACATTATGAAAAATCCATGTCATAAATAATTTGTTTTTACATATGAAATCAATAAATGAATATTACATTTACCAAAATTTAATACAATATTTTTTTTAATATATTTTCGAATTTTTTAATTAAATTATAATTAAGTAGGTAGTTATAATTAAAAATTATATAAGTCACCATTTTTGGAAGGCTCTAGTCACAGTGCATATTCGGTAATAAGGACCTACACATGAACTATATATTCATTGTATAATGAATTGTGATACGAGTTTCACGTACGGCAATATTATTATTATAATCATGGCGTGTGCTATATTATGATCGGTTCCGAAATTAAACGTGCATTTTGTCACAAGCGTTAACTTCGAGATACTAAAGTAAATCGGACAGCATTTAATTTTAATATAATTTTGCTAGAAATTTTGACGTATTTCGTTTACAGTGATGAAAGTTTGAACAAAAAAAAAAAAAAATGTAATATAAACTGCCGTTTGTTATGACGAGGAAGTTTTTTTTCTGAACTTTATTAAAACTCTACTACACATTTAAATAATTATATTTTATTATTATAGTGTTTCAAAAAATCGGATGATAAAAAGTAGGCATGCTATAAAAAAAAATTATGGTATTAAGACATTTTTAAAATTGATTTTAGCTATTGGAAGCGCATTAAGAAAGTTTTTAGATTTAATTTTTACTTATTTATTTTTATTAGATATTCTATGATAGAGATTAGTTTTAATATTATAATATTAAATATATAATATATTATTTAATTAATTATTTATGTTACCAAAACCTCAAAAATCTCAAAACTTATTATTTTTTCTTCTACACTACATCGCTATGTTATTAGTTAGATGTTTACCAAAATTATTTCACATTTCATTACAATTATTTACTTTATATATGTATATATAAATATTACTATTATATAGATAATTACACATTGTATATCATAGATGTAAAAAAAAAAAATAAGAGCAATATTATAAAATTAATCATTTGACGAATGAATACGTAAATACGATTAATAAGTGTACAGTATACACTGTAGACGTGCAGGAAATGTGTTGGATTTTATCGACTAAAATACGAAAAAATAAAATAAGAAAATAAAAAATATAAGACTTAATAAAAATTAGTCATATTATAGACATGCATTAAACATCATTAAAG
This sequence comes from Sipha flava, assembly GCF_003268045.1. Taxonomy (NCBI): domain Eukaryota; kingdom Metazoa; phylum Arthropoda; class Insecta; order Hemiptera; family Aphididae; genus Sipha; species Sipha flava. The sequence goes on from NW_020272843.1 coordinate 1,504,954, forward strand.
TAAATTGATTGTTTTTAGTGAACCCGTACATGTTATTAAAAAACAAATCCATTTTTATCAACAAATTAGAAATAATCTAGCGTTCCGAAAGACAATTAAGTGTACAATTTATTAAAAATTAAGAAAAAGAAACTCAAATTCAATTCAGAATGATAATAAATTTAATTAACATTAACTATGAGCATTAAATCTTAATACTACGACGTAGTCGATAGTTATGGTAATAATTTAAAGTACAATTTTTTTTTTTTTTTTTTGTATAACGAACATCAAAACTCGTAAAATTTTAGAGGTCTTAAATTATATACATAATTGCCTGGATTTATCAATTCTTGTTTTTTTTTTCTTTAAACTACTAAAAAATGTAACTATTTTTGTGGATTTCTGTTCCTTATGTGTGGAAAATATTACCAACAAGAAGTACGTCGGTCAACAAACCTTATATATTGAGTACTTTTTTTTTTTATTTTTGGTGAACTACACCGTCGTCATGTACAACGGTTCTCTATATTTCGGTAAGTCGACAAGGATAACTGCAGTAGGTAGGTTCGATTGGTTTGCGATGAGTACATTACTTGTTGTATTATTTCAGTTTAATTATTTTAGAGTATTCAACGTCTCGATCGGACTAATGACTTGGATTTCGTTAACAACGGATTTTCGAGTACGTGTCGTTATCGTTGTACGACGTTATTCTTGTTGTAATTGATTTCGATTTACGCATGCGACGTGATAACAATACCCGACACGTTGATGTTATATGTTTATTTGTTCTTAGCAATACGTAGCCATAAAAGTATAGTTTCATACGACAGCAACACGTACACATTTTTCATTCCTTTTTTTTCATATTTATTTATTTTTTTTTTATTCGTTCAGATATCGCAGCTAGTGTACCTGACCTTTGACACATAATATACATTGTGTATTATAAATTAATGCACATTTTTTTTTTTTTTTTTGGTTTTTTGTGCGGCAACCGTGTTATGCCCGAATACATTTCTCGAAACGGGGAATAAATGCTATTTGAATGATATTGTTCATGGTTTGAACGTAAGACTGCAAATAATTTCGGATATTTTCGGATTTTCAATGATAATTGTAACGAAATGTTTCTCGCTGCGAGAAAATACTCGACATACAATAACTGTGTCCCGTACTCTTTCACCCATTATCCTTCCTATAGTTGTGTAGTAGAAATATATGTAATTAATACGAAAACATATTTCTGTACATTATTTTCGTACTTTCAAGGTTAGAACAACCGAACATAAAAATAATTCCTCGTTTTATAAAGTACATAGCTACAATAATTTGCATTGCATTACATTGTTTGTTCGTTGTATTATTATTATTAAGTTATTTCCGTTAACGCATTAGAACTTCATATTCGCAATAGCATTCGCTTAATCAATCGCAACGTGAATATAATGAACACATTAATACGGCCTCGCGGGCCACTTGGGAAATATAAATTTGATTTTATAGATATTGTTTGATCCCACGGTCCCGGGTTGGAAAATACACATATTATCGTGAAAAATACCTCCCGCAGTAATATTATCGTATGTTTTCCGTTTCAGCTCGTTTGTACTCAGAAAAGTGACGCACAATCGCTATATTATTATTATATTGAACGTATGTATTATGATCGTGACAATTTTATACACACCCGTGTGTTGACATAACATAAAAAAAAATTATTTTTTCTTCAACGTGGTTTTCAATGGAATGAAAAAAAATCAGAAAGTGAACTTTTTAATCCGACCCTTAGATTCGTCAATGCAAATGCGGTTTTCACAAAGACATGTAATAAATTATTCACGACGGTGTTTATTAATATCTGTAGTCTTTTACAGCCTATGTCGTTTTGGGCTTTTCATGCAAACCTATATAATATTGAAAACATTACGAATAGATATATAACGACGAAAAGTACTAGAAGTTTATAATTTGCAATAAAACAAAGGTGATAAACAGAGAAATATTGGCTATTTACAGAGTTGGGTGCTGCAGTAACAGTGGTTAAGCGGATTCCTTGGGCAATCGAAAATAGATCGAGAAATTCTGATTAGGAGCACAAAAATTGCTTTTAAACATGTTCTGTTTACAATAAATTATAACTTTATAATATATTATTATTTGAATATTTATATATTTATTGCATGATATATTTATTTATAATTATATCATATTTCACGAAAATTCAGCCAATCTGCTTTGTTTACATAATCAAAGTTAATACCTACCTTGTAGGTAAATAAAGTAACTGACTGAAATCTAAATTGGAATATTCCGTATCATAACATTTTTTTAGACACATTTTTAGTGGACAGATTAATATCCAAAACTGTTTGCAGATTCATAAATGTATGAAATTATAATATGTATATACACTTTAACAGTTTAGAAAGTTATTTTTCGAACCATTGCTTAAAACACATGCTTAAAACATGTATTGTACAATTTTTGAAACTTATTAAAATGTCATAATATATATATATATATATCATATTCAACTGTGAAATCAAAAACTAATTAAGTATTCTTTACTCAAGTTGGTATATTATTTATTTAGCATTTAGTACTAAATTATTTTCCTATTAAAATAATTATACAATTTTAAAAAATAATATTTTTGGATGTATTATTTAATTATAATTTGGTAAAATTTGTAACTTAAAAGCTAATTTAAATATTATTTGTTGAAAACAATATAAAATATCCGATTAGTATTGCAGTATTATTCATAATAACGATTAAGTTTTAAAATCAATTTTAATGGTATATTTTAATAGATTCAAATAATACTTTATATAGTATAAATTAATTTATAATTCTCTCAAATATCACTTACCTATTAATTATAATTTATTTTTATTGTGGGTTTCTTCCTTTAAAAGTCATATTATATTTAAATGTTCATTCCGGATATTTTTAAAAAAAAAAAAACCATTTAATAAATAGTGAACATGTTTGTATTGTTTGTATACACATTCATTATTATTTTTTTACTTTTAAAAAAGAAAATGTTTTTATTTTGAACACCCAAATAAATAAAATATTATTATACGTCTAACGGTGGAAGGAATTTCGTTTTTGAACCAATTAGTTAACAGCGTTTTGTGGTTTATTTTCATTGTATTTATTCCAATTTTGTTTTCCCAGAATACTTTTATTTGCCAATTATAAGCTAAAAAAATGTTTTCAATTACCTATCGTAAAATGGAGTAGCTTCGGATAGATTTTACTTTTATTGTCAAACCTTTCTGAAATAATAATAAGAACAATTTGCAAAATAATTTCAATATAACCAATGCAAGGAAATAATAATAAACATTTTATCATAACGTCCGGGCAGCGGGTAAATCTAATTTTTGATCGTGGGTAAATTAAAATACTGTTTTACTACATAATTTTAGACAAATTAATATTTTACACAATGTTGATAAACTTTTGTTATTTAAAATGTATTTATTTTTATTTTGCTGTCTATATAGTCATAAATACACATTGCTATACATATATTTAATTATAACAACAATGCATATAATAAACGTTAAATACGGTATTTTGTTTAATCTTATAAAATAGGGATTTTGTTATAACGATTAAGTATTATTTGTATTATATAATTGAACAGGTATGTGTAGTCTATTAAAATATTAAAATATAATTTTCCTACCCACCACCATAACCCACCAGTCAAATAAACGACTCTATATATTGAACATTTATAAATTTAATTTTAAAAATCGGGTGGCCTTTCCGAGGTTGCAAATAACATTTTTTATGTAAAACGCACAACTGCAAACGTGTACCTGATCTGGGACGTTCAATGTCGTTTTAACAACACACGCATCTTCAATAATTCTACGTAAGCTCTGTGCAGTGTGTTTAAATCATGCATATGCAGGGTTTAGCAAAAGAACACTCTCACTTATACGCCGATTTATTGCAGTTGCAAAATGTGCCATCACATAAAATATCGGACTCTAGTCTCGGGACTCACGAGCCTAGGCCTTAATCCGGTCCCACACCTACGCATAATACAATTATGTTCAACGGGATAATAAGATATTTTCAACGAAAAGTTTAGAATTTCGCACCATTCGGCATTACTCTACGTTTATAATTGACGAAACAATACAAGATTTATTTTTCATTCTGTGTATTGAAATCAATATTATAATACGCTGTTCGACTTTCGACGAAAGGAGTTTGAGCACAGCTCTTGCAGATTCCAAATACGTCGTCGGTCAATACGGTAATTGCTGTTGTTACCAAACGATAGTAATTATGCTGTAGTGCAAACAATAATATTATCGAATGTTTTCGGTCATGTAACACGACGGCCGTCGTCGCGATGTTGTTACGACGCATTCCACGATATCCGTTTGGTTTGTATGCACCTATTAGTGACATCGGTTTCGAAATTTCAACGAGGTTATTCCAGCGGTGTTTTCGAGTCTCCCAATAAAACCACCCCACTTTTTTACGCGTGTTCGCGTGTTCTTCGGTATATAAACACCGACCGTCACCTAACTTATCATACAACGACTTTGGTGTCTCTACTGGTCAGCAAGCTGTACAATACTGACACTACCGATACATCGAAGTATCTTGATTCATTCGCACCCACCGAAGACCATAACAGCAGTCACTATGAATTGCATCCAAGTAAGTGAACGATATTCATTTTTATTGGTATGATAGACGCTTCCGTGAGCTTAGAATAATTTTTCTAATGTATCAAATATATACAACTAGACACATGCTCTAAACAAGTTTTCTTGAAATATTTCTTTTTCGATACCGTTGTACGGGAGAAATTATTTCCCAAACGCGTTTTCGAAAAACGGTTTGTTGCAAAACGTTATCCATATATTCTCCCCTACCCCCACTTCACACAGATAATTAAAAACAACGATTGTCGACCATACGCCTTCTCGACCGCTCTCTGCCACTCTGCGCTTTACTATTCATAACGCCATCGATTTCATTGCATATTAAATTGCCAAGCACTTCCATACGTACAGTACAGCACGATATCTGGTGATGCTCGTCCTCCAAAACGATATTTCTCCGGGATATTTTCTCCTCGAAAGCGGTCGAGCTTGACTGCGTGAGCACGTTCGCATTGCCGAGCTTATTTTACGTTGCAGCATAGGAATAGCATAGTGAAATACCATATGGTCCAACGTTATGTGCTACTGTTAAAATACTCGCATTTTTCGTGTAGATTTGTTCCGTGTTGGCCGTCAGTTGCTTGCTCCTCGTCTCGGCGAACAACGTGCAGTACAAGGTCGAGTATGGCATGAACGAACCAGCCGTCAAGCTGCAGGCGGATGACGACTGCGGCGGCGAACAAGCGCCAGCATACTACAAGACGTTGGAAGAGCCGATCGCCCTGGCCTTCAAGACCGTGCCTGCCGAACCTATTATCTCCGTCACCGCGTCACCGATCTTGCGCACCGTCTCCAAAGTCGTCTCCGCGTCTCCTGCTCCGCTCCAACCTTTGGCCGTGTCCTCGCAGTCCATGCAAAGGTTCGATTTGGCCGGCCCTGCCACGTGGCAGACTCGCTTGGAATCCGCTCCACTAGTCGAGTCCAGGATATTGGACCAACCGCAGTTGCAGTCCACCTATTCCAACGCCGAGTCAACGCAGACGTTCCACGGTTACGACTCGGACGCCCAGACTGTTGAATGGAAACCCGCTAAGGCAAGGTTATCCGTACCGGTCAGTCGGGTTGCCTACGAATCAGCTCCAATCGCGTCATTGCAATACAAATCTGCTTCAATCGCGCCTCCTCAGTACGAGTCCGCTTCGGTAGCAACGGTCCAATACAAATCCGCTCCGGCTTCATCAGTCGAAATCAAATCCGCTCCAGCTCCTTCGATCGAACTTAAATCCACCCCAATCGCATCAGTCCAATATGAATCGGCTCCGATCACATCATACCAATACAAATCCGCTCCGGCTCCATCAATCGAACTCAAATCCGCTCCGATCGC